>NW_023276674.1:0-12894 GCF_013357705.1 Chelonus insularis
AAAACTTTTTTTTGCCTGCGGTACGATTTACAACAAACTGCAATAGAATTAACGTGATAATTAGGTTCGGATTACTTTATTATTGTTGTTAATTGAACTAAAAATTGCGATAAGATATAAAAGATAATTAATTAGTTAATGAATAAATAAAATGATTTCATTTTTGATAATTGAATTTATAATTAAAAATACGAAAAAAACAAACATTTTTTTCATTGATTTATTGATCGATAATTTACCGATCAATTATTTAAATTTTTTGAATTTATAATTCTAGCGCCATCTATGTAACTGTTTGAGTAACGCTAGAATTAAATAAATCGCAATAATAGAGTTGATCAACTGTTTCGAGTAATTTTAGAATATCTAGACACGCGTCGCTACTGCGAGTCTCACTCATTGTTTTGTTGTGATTCTTTGCCGCCTGAGCTTCAGTTTTCTGAGAAAGAGATACAGATCACATTGTTAGTGGCAAAATAAAAATTTTCGTATTATTTAGTCGCTGCTCAAGCGTGGATTTTTCTATCGACAACGTATATTGTTCGTGAAAATACATTATAAAAATATAGTGTAATATTATCTTGTGTAAAACCGAGAAGGTGATGGATCATAAATGAGATTGTTATTAAATCAAAATTGTCTGTTCCATTGTCAACATTAAAGTGATATTTGTGTATAAATTGTGTGTTAAGTTTGTAACAATGGATGAGTTTGTTAAACAACTTTTAAAAAAGTGGAATCTAGAAAATTTAATTGATCATTTCAACAGTAAGTAAAAAAACCTATTTCAACAATAGTATTCTTTATTCAATTTAAAATATGAAAAATTGATTTATTTATAATAATTAGTGTTCAGAGGAATTAATAGTTTCACTCAAAAATTTTTTAGGTTAAACTCACTTCTCTATATAATTTATATTCATTCTCAAATTTTGTTACTTTTACAGTCAATATAGTTGATAAAGAAGTTTTTACTAATTTAACTGATGCCCTTATTGTTGAAACTCATTCCACAAATTGGATTAAGATATAAATTCTTAAAAGAATATAACAATTTTATTCGAAAATATAATAAATCGTGTTTTATTATTAATAACGAAAGTATTCATATAATTGAAAACAATAATAATGTAAATCATGATGATAGTTTAGAAGAGTCAAATCTTTTGCTTGAATCAACTATCAGCGGTCTTAATGAAGTTTTTATTTCAAATCTCAATTCTATTTCTAATGAAAAAACAATCTCTCCAATTCCAAAAAAAAACTGCACCCAACTTCAAATCTTCCAACATCGAAAATTCCTATTATGCCTCGGTCTTCAACATCATCCAGTAAGATTTCCAGTTCTTCCTTTCAAATGTATTTATTTACTTTTTTCTGTGTCAATGAATATTAGGAAACTCTCAAAATGAAATTAAACCTATATTAAAATGTTTTCGTGGAAGGCTTATTCTAGCAGAATTTAATCTTAAGAACACAATAAACCGACGGTTACTCACTAGTGTAATCATTGAATCAGAATTAGAAAACAGTAAAAAATTCAAGTACGTAGCTATTGATGGAATATTTTAAATTATGTTTTGGGAAGTTGAAAATTAACTTTCTTTATAATTGTTTTTCAATTAGGATTACAGCTGAGAGATTTAAAAAGTTGACAAAGATCTAGTAGAATTATTCCTGATGAAGAAGAAGACTTATATTATACACCCTGGACAAAAGGCACAAATGGTCCTATTGGTGCTAGAGGACTTCTGTATGATAAATATATCAATCTGAGAAGAACTTTATTTGAATTAGAAATCCTTACTTCTGATTCTAATATAGATCAACGTAAATATTTTTTAAATTCGAATAACTTACACTATTCAATATTTTGTTTTTTAAAAATGATGAAATTAGCTTTTTTTTAATTTTATTCATTCAATAATTGTTTACTATTCTAATATCTCTATTGATTATTTTTTTAAATTATAGATGAAATAAGCAATACAAACGATATTTTACCGTTGAGTGATTCATTATTATGGCTTAAAATCATATAGAACCATTTAGTGAAGTGCTTTTAAAATGGCAAGAAAGTTTTAAAGAAAGATTGGCTTATCATACAGAACGAATTGATATGTATTTTAATACATCAATGTATTGAAGACACCATCTGCTTATTTATTGGTAAAATTTCATAGTTAATTCCTCTGAATAAAAGTATTATAATATATTGATGCATGTATTAAATACAAAGGTTTGCAAATGAAATTTTCTGTTACAGTTTGATCAGATTTTAAACAAATTCATAAAGAGGCAGTTGATAAATTAATTCTAAATGGCCATCGGTTGCAAAAAAAATTATAATATTAGTAAGAAACGAAAAGATTATCAAGTATCGCATACCTCAAGACTAATAATATATTATTGGCGAACGATTCAGGTAACTTCATTTGTCTTAACGACTTAAATATTAACGTTAATTGTAATTTTCATGACTATATTTTCTATAAAGATCTTGGTAATATTGAGATTATTGCCCTTGAATTACTTCCATTACTATTGGGTACAATAAACAAGAAATCTAAAAAATCAGGAAAACATTGGAGACCAAATATAACTGACATTAAGCAATCATTTCTTTTTCATGCAGAGGTAAATAAATTTTTATGAATTTCAACTCCTTCAAAACGAAGTGTTTCAGAATTTTTTGAATTAAAAAATATTACAATCTCTGTTGTAATTTTTTTTAACATTGCAATTCAAGTTTCAGTTTCAATTTTATTGTTTTTTTTTCTACAGGACTATTGATGAACTACAACCATATATAGAAAGCAAAATTAGGATTTACAAGCAGCATAAATTGACTCTTCAGCCTTTTGTAGTCATCATTGGACTATTAGATAACATCGAAAGTTCGTTTGTAGTAATAAATGATCAGCGATATGTTTACCTACCCCCTTAAAAGCAATAGACACATGTTTTAAAATCATACACGCATTGAATGCAACTTACTCAGTAGAGTGGAACACGTTTGGGAATTTCTAGAAAAATACATTTATGAAGTTACAAAAAAACTTCATCATTTACATGTGTCAATCGTCTTATAAGTGATTTAAATAGATATAAAAATTAAATGTTAAAAGACTATAAATTATAATTTATCACATTCATTTTTACATATTCAAAATGAATATGACATTTGATGATTTTTCTATTAATTTAGAAACATTTTTGGGTAAATTCTGGTTATCATTGTATAACAACTCAATGATACCACGAAACTGTGTTCAGTTCATCGTTGAAGAATTGACAAAATTTATTAGAAAACTTTACGTTCCATATATAATAAAACAAATTCAATATTATTTAATAAATAAATGTGAACAAGTTGTCATTAATGATATTCCACGTATACTTAATTCTGCTATTAGTTGTTTTGAAATATTTTCAACTGAGCATAGAAGATTAAAATATTTTTATGACAAAGGATTTCTTGTATTACCTATTCAATATAAAATTGGTTCAAGAATTGTAGAATCTAAACGCAATGGAATTATTGTTTCAGAACCAAAGGATGTGTTTGGACAATATATTCCTTTAAAAAATACATTAAAATCGATTTTTAGTATACCTGAACTATACGATAAAACTAAAAAGTACGTTGAGCATTTGAAAAATGAACCAGAAATTTTATCTAATTTTATACAAGGTGATCTTTGGCGTTCTAAGACTAAAAATCATGGAACTAAATTCTTTTTACCACTTTTTATTTTTTTCGATGATTGGAGGTCGGTATGCTTTAGGAAGTCATGCAGGAAACAACAAATTAGGTGTTGTATATATGTCTATTCCATGTCTTCCAAAGCAGTATGCTTCACGATTAAGTAGTATTTTTCTTGTTTGTTTATTCTATTCTAATGACCGAAAAGAATTGGCAATAGAGCAATATTTGCAAATTAATTGAAGAATTAAATGATCTGAAAAAAAATGGTATAACAATATCTATTAAAAATGAACATATTAAGATATATTTTGAATGTGGAGCTATTATTGGTGACAACTTGGGATTGCATTCAATATTCGGTTTTGTAGAATGCTTCAGTGCAAACTATTGCTGTAGAATATGCGAAATTCCTTATCTTGAAATGAATAATCAAACTACTGAAAATGTAAGGATTTTGCGTAGTCCAGAAAAACTATGAAAAGAGTCTAAAAATAAACAATTATTCACTGACAGGTATTAAAGAAAAATGTATTTTTAATGAAATAGATGATTTCCATGTTTGCATAAATCAGACTGTTGATATTATGCACGATGTGTTGGAAGGCACTGCAAATTATACAATGGGTCATTGTTTTAAATCACTTAATTTTTGTTGAGAATCGATTTTCTTTAGACACTCTAAATTCTAGAATCGATACATTCAATTATGGTAAACTAGAACTTTCAAATATGCCTCCATTTATATCAGCCGATCATATACAAATTAAAATGTCTGCTGCAGAAATGCTCTTTTTTGTACGTTATTTTGGATTAATGGTTGGTGAATTGTAGAAGAGGATAACTGTGTTTGGCAATTATATCTGAAATTAAGACAAATAGTTGATATAATAACATCACCTAGAGTGTTGAGAAGTCATGTTGTATTGTTTAAAAACATTGATTGAAGAGTTTTTAAGTTTGTATTTAAAATTTGCTTCTCATCTACAATTTAAATTTCATATAAAACTTCACTATCCTGCAATTATGTTGAAATGTGGACCACTAATGCATTTATGGTCTATGAGATTTGAGTCTAAAAATCATGAATTAAAATCTACCGCAAATATATCCGGATCAATGAAAAATATATTATTAACTTTGACTTTAAGGCATCAATTAAAAATGTGTTTTACAAATTATAATCCTTGTATTATTCAAAAATACATTAATGGTCCAATTATACCTAATTATAACATTGATAATCATATAAAATCTGTATTTGGTACTAATTCCAATGTCAAAGCTCTAAAATGGATAGAAATTATGGGTCAAAGATTTGAAAAAGATTCTATTATAGTTGTAGACTTAAGTCAGGAAGGACCAGAATTTGGAATCATAGTAAACGTTCTGCAAATTAATGGAAAATTTTACTTCTGTATCAATCATTATACAACACTCGGGTTTAACAGTCATTATCATGCGTATAAAGTAATGAAAAGTTTCAAAAAATTGTACTAAGAACAAGTTAGTAAATATTTCTTCATTAGGAAATATAATAAAATGTTTGTTAATAAATAAAAATGGCTCATTGATGATTACAACTAGGTATTCATTATAATATTTTCATGTAATGAAATTTGTATTGTCAATGGAATTTTCTATTTGAAATAAAATTCATGACCAGTAAATTGTTAAGTGTTGTAAACTGTTTTCCTCAGTTTTCTTAATGACTCGTAATTACAATTATTTGATGATAATTCAAAACATTACTCATTATCTTTTCTGGTTAGTAAAATGCTATAGTTATGTTTGTAAAAAATTTGATGTCAAACTAACATAAAACTGTGGTAAAAAATACTGCAAAATATTATTGTAAATTCTACGGCAAATGCTATTGTAGATTTAACATCATTTAACCAGAATAAAATTAACTGCATTTTTTTTAACTATACTTTTGATATAAAAATTACACCTACGCATGTAGATTTTACATCACTTTTTTTTCCGTGTTCATTATAATATTTTCATGTAATGAAATTTGTATTGTCAATGGAATTTTCTATTTTGAAATAAAATTCATGACCAGTAAATTGTTAAAGTGTTGTAAACTGTTTTCCTCAGTTTTCTTAATGACTCGTAATTACAATTATTTGATGATAATTCAAAACATTACTCATTATCTTTTCTGGTTAGTAAAATGCTATAGTTATGTTTGTAAAAAATTTGATGTCAAACTAACATAAAACTGTGGTAAAAAATACTGCAAAATATTATTGTAAATTCTACGGCAAATGCTATTGTAGATTTAACATCATTTAACCAGAATAAAATTAACTGCATTTTTTTTAACTATACTTTTGATATAAAAATTACACCTACGCATGTAGATTTTACATCACTTTTTTTTCCGTGTTGTTTAACAAAAATTACCTTTCGCATTTTTAATTTGTGTCTTTTATTTCAAAGACGGAGATAACTAGAGCATCATGAATATCAAGCATGTGCATTATTTTAAAGTCATACAAAACGATGATGCTCTCTCTTCTGGATGAATAAATTATAATAATATAGTTCATATTGAAATTTGAATGTATCTTTTCAAATAGAAATTGATATGTATTCATTCATAATTATGCATAACAGTTTTTCATCATCTACTTATCCATTGATTTAATGTTCAAAAAATGGTCTCAAATATGTCACTCAAACATTCTTTCACATTAATCATCAATGAACGAGCAAAGAGAGGAAATTCTTGAAATTCTTTAGGTGAAAATTCTCAAGAAAATTACTGTATTCACTAGCGCCTTGAGACATAGCCAGTACTCTATGAAAATTTGAAATTTTCAATATCATGTAGTATGAGTGACATTTTCTATCACTTCTTACGGATGACGACATTTACTCTGATAGTTTAAATGGGTTCGATAGATTCTAATAAAGACTCTGTTAAAAGATTGCTTACTATTACTTTTTGTCTTTTATCTGTAAAGAAGTTTACCATATAGATTGAAAACTGACCTTACTTAACTCTCCGTTAGTTGCGCTACAAAGAGCCTTCTTTGTTTTTCTAATTTTACACGGAAAAAAAAGTGATGTAAAATCTACATGCGTAGGTGTAATTTTTATATCAAAAGTATAGTTAAAAAAAATGCAGTTAATTTTATTCTGGTTAAATGATGTTAAATCTACAATAGCATTTGCCGTAGAATTTACAATAATATTTTGCAGTATTTTTTACCACAGTTTTATGTTAGTTTGACATCAAATTTTTTACAAACATAACTATAGCATTTTACTAACCAGAAAAGATAATGAGTAATGTTTTGAATTATCATCAAATAATTGTAATTACGAGTCATTAAGAAAACTGAGGAAAACAGTTTACAACACTTTAACAATTTACTGGTCATGAATTTTATTTCAAAATAGAAAATTCCATTGACAATACAAATTTCATTACATGAAAATATTATAATGAACACGGAAAAAAAAGTGATGTAAAATCTACATGCGTAGGTGTAATTTTTATATCAAAAGTATAGTTAAAAAAAATGCAGTTAATTTTATTCTGGTTAAATGATGTTAAATCTACAATAGCATTTGCCGTAGAATTTACAATAATATTTTGCAGTATTTTTTACCACAGTTTTATGTTAGTTTGACATCAAATTTTTTACAAACATAACTATAGCATTTTACTAACCAGAAAAGATAATGAGTAATGTTTTGAATTATCATCAAATAATTGTAATTACGAGTCATTAAGAAAACTGAGGAAAACAGTTTACAACACTTTAACAATTTACTGGTCATGAATTTTATTTCAAAATAGAAAATTCCATTGACAATACAAATTTCATTACATGAAAATATTATAATGAATACCTAGTTGTAATCATCAATGAGCCATTTTTATTTATTAACAAACATTTTATTATATTTCCTAATGAAGAAATATTTACTAACTTGTTCTTAGTACAATTTTTGAAACTTTTCATTACTTTATACGCATGATAATGACTGTTAAACCCGAGTGTTGTATAATGATTGATACAGAAGTAAAATTTTCCATTAATTTGCAGAACGTTTACTATGATTCCAAATTCTGGTCCTTCCTGACTTAAGTCTACAACTATAATAGAATCTTTTTCAAATCTTTGACCCATAATTTCTATCCATTTTAGAGCTTTGACATTGGAATTAGTACCAAATACAGATTTTATATGATTATCAATGTTATAATTAGGTATAATTGGACCATTAATGTATTTTTGAATAATACAAGGATTATAATTTGTAAAACACATTTTTAATTGATGCCTTAAAGTCAAAGTTAATAATATATTTTTCATTGATCCGGATATATTTGCGGTAGATTTTAATTCATGATTTTTAGACTCAAATCTCATAGACCATAAATGCATTAGTGGTCCACATTTCAACATAATTGCAGGATAGTGAAGTTTTATATGAAATTTAAATTGTAGATGAGAAGCAAATTTTAAATACAAACTTAAAAAACTCTTCAATCAATGTTTTAAACAATACAACATGACTTCTCAACACTCTAGGTGATGTTATTATATCAACTATTTGTCTAATTTCAGATATAATTGCCAAACACAGTTATCCTCTTCTACAAATTCACCAACCATTAATCCAAAATAACGTACAAAAAAGAGCATTTCTGCAGCAGACATTTTAATTTGTATATGATCGGCTGATATAAATGGAGGCATATTTGAAAGTTCTAGTTTACCATAATTGAATGTATCGATTCTAGAATTTAGAGTGTCTAAAGAAAATCGATTCTCAACAAAAATTAAGTGATTTAAAACAATGACCATTGTATAATTTGCAGTGCCTTCCAACACATCGTGCATAATATCAACAGTCTGATTTATGCAAAACATGGAAATCATCTATTTCATTAAAAATACATTTTTCTTTAATACCTGTCAGTGAATAATTGTTTATTTTTAGACTCTTTTCATATTTTTCTGGACTACGCAAAATCCTTACATTTTCAGTAGTTTGATTATTCATTTCAAGATAAGGAATTTCGCATATTCTACAGCAATAGTTTGCACTGAAGCATTCTACAAAACCGAATATTGAATGCAATCCCAAGTTGTCACCAATAATAGCTCCACATTCAAAATATATCTTAATATTTTCATTTTTAATAGATATTGTTATACCATTTTTTTCAGATCATTTAATTCTTCAATTAATTTTGCAAATATTGCTCTATTGCCAAATTCTTTTCGGTCATTAGAATAGAATAAACAAACAAGAAAAATACTACTTAATCGTGAAGCATACTGCTTTGGAAGACATGGAATAGACATATATACAACACCTAATTTGTTGTTTCCTGCATGACTTCCTAAAGCATTACCGACCTCCAAATCATCGAAAAAAATAAAAAGTGGTAAAAAGAATTTAGTTCCATGATTTTTAGTCTTAGAACGCCAAAGATCACCTTGTATAAAATTAGATAAAATTTCTGGTTCATTTTTCAAATGCTCAACGTACTTTTTAGTTTTATCGTATAGTTCAGGTATACTAAAAATCGATTTTAATGTATTTTTAAAGGAATATATTGTCCAAACACATCCTTTGGTTCTGAAACAATAATTCCATTGCGTTTAGATTCTACAATTCTTGAACCAATTTTATATTGAATAGGTAATACAAGAAATCCTTTGTCATAAAAATATTTTAATCTTCTATGCTCAGTTGAAAATATTTCCAAAACAACTAATAGCAGAATTAAGTATACGTGGAATATCATTAATGACAACTTGTTCACATTTATTTATTAAATATATTGAATTTGTTTTATTATATATGGAACGTAAAGTTTTCTAATAAATTTTGTCAATTCTTCAACGATGAACTGAACACAGTTTCGTGGTATCATTGAGTTGTTATACAATGATAACCAGAATTTTACCCAAAATGTTTCTAAATTAATAGAAAAATCATCAATGTCATATTCATTTTGAAATATGTAAAAATGAATGTGATAAATTATAATTTATAGTCTTTTAACATTTAATTTTTATATCTATTTAAATCACTTATAAGACGATTGACACATGTAAATGATGAAGTTTTTTTTGTAACTTCATAATGTATTTTTCTAGAAATTCCCAAACGTGTTCACACTCTACTGAGTAAGTTGCATTCAATGCGTGTATGATTTTAAAACATGTGTCTATTGCTTTTAAGGGGGTAGGTAAAACATATCGCTGATCATTTATTACTACAAACGAACTTTCGATGTTATCTAATAGTCCAATGATGACTACAAAAGGCTGAAGAGTCAATTTATGCTGCTTGTAAATCCTAATTTTGCTTTCTATATATGGTTGTAGTTCATCAATAGTCTGTAGAAAAAAAAACAATAAAATTGAAACTGAAACTTGAATTGCAATGTTAAAAAAATTACAACAGAGATTGTAATATTTTTTAATTCAAAAATTCTGAAACACTTCGTTTTTGAAGGAGTTGAAATTCATAAAAATTTATTTACCTCTGCATGAAAAGAATGATTGCTTAATGTCAGTTATATTTGGTCTCCAATGTTTTCCTGATTTTTTAGATTTCTGTTTATTGTACCCAATAGTAATGGAAGTAATTCAAGGGCAATAATCTCAATATTACCAAGATCTTTATAGAAAATATAGTCATGAAATTACAATTAACGTTAATATTTAAGTCGTTAAGACAAATGAAGTTACCTGAATCGTTCGCCAATAATATATTATTAGTCTTGAGGTATTGCGATACTTGATAATCTTTTCGTTTCTTACTAATATTAATAATTTTTTTGCAACCGATGGCCATTTTAGAATTAATTTATCAACTGCCTCTTTATGAATTTGTTTAAAATCTGATTCAAACTGTAACAGAACATTTCATTTGCAAACCTTTTGTATTTAATACATGCATCAATATATTATAATACTTTTATTCAGAGGAATTAACTATGAAATTTACCAATAAATAAGCAGATGGTGTCTTCAATACATTGAATGTATTAAAATACATATCAATTCGTTCTGTATGATAAGCCAATCTTTCTTTAAAACTTTCTTGCCATTTTAAAAGCACTTCACTAACTGGTTCTATATGATTTTTAAGCCATAATATGAATCACTCAACGGTAAAATATCGTTTGTATTGTTATTTCATCTATAATTTAAAAAAATAATCAATAGAGATATTAGAATAGTAAAACAATTATTGAATGAATAAAATTAAAAAAAGCTAATTTCATCATTTTTAAAAAACAAAAATATTGAATAGTGTAAGTTATTCGAATTTAAAAAATATTTACGTTGATCTATATTAGAATCAGAAGTAAGGATTTCTAATTCAAATAAAGTTCTTCTCAGATTGATATATTTATCATACAGAAGTCCTCTAGCACCAATAGGACCATTTGTGCCTTTTGTCCAGGGTGTATAATATAAGTCTTCTTCTTCATCAGGAAAATAATTCTACTAGATCTTTTGTCAACTTTTTAAATCTCTCAGCTGTAATCCTAATTGAAAACAATTATAAAGAAAGTTAATTTTCAACTTCCCCAAAACATAATTTAAAATATTCCATCAATAGCTACGTACTTGAATTTTTTACTGTTTTCTAATTCTGATTCACTGATTACACTAGTGAGTAACCGTCGGTTTATTGTGTTCTTAAGATTAAATTCTGCTAGATAAGCCTTCCACGAAAACATTTTAATATAGGTTTAATTTCATTTTTGAGAGTTTCCTAAAATATTCATTGACACAGAAAAAAAGTAAATAAATACATTTGAAAGGAAGAACTGGAATCTTACTGGATGATGTTGAAGACAGAGGCATAATAGGAATTTTCGATGTTGGAAGATTTGAAGTTGGTTGCAGTTTTTTTTTGGAATTGGAGAGATTGTTTTTTCATTAGAAATAGAATTGAGATTTGAAATAAAAACTTCATTAAGGACCGCTGATAGTTGATTCAAGCAAAAGATTTGACTCTTCTAAACTATCATCATGATTTACATTCTTATTGTTTTTCAATTATATGAATACTTTCGTTATTAATAATAAACACGATTTATTATATTTCGACATAAAATTGTTATATTCTTTAGAATTTATATCTTAATCCAATTTGTGGAATGAGTTCAACAATAAGGGCATCAGTTAAATTAGTAAAAACTTCTTTATCAACTATATTGACTGTAAACGTAACAAAATTTGAGAATGAATATAAATTATATAGAGAATTGAGTTAACCTAAAAAATTTTTTGAGTGAACTATTATTCCTCTGAACACTAATTATTATAAATAAATCAATTTTTCATATTTAAATTTGAATAAAGAATACTATTGTTGAAATAGGTTTTTTTTACTTACTGTTGAAATGATCAATTAAATTTTCTAGATTCCACTTTTTTAAAGTTGTTTAACAAACTCATCCATTGTTACAAAACTTAACACACAATTTATACACAAATATCACTGTAATGTTGACAATGGAACAGACAATTTTGATTTAATAACAATCTCATTTATGATCCATCACCTTCTCGGTTTTTACACAAAGATAATATTACACTATATTTTTATAATGTATTTTCACGAACAATATACGTTGTCGATAGAAATCCACGCTTGAGCAGCGACTAAATAATACGAAAATTTTTATTTTGCCACTAACAATGTGATCTGTATCTCTTCTCAGAAAACTGAAGCTCAGGCGGCAAAGAATCACACAACAAAACAATGAGTGAGACTCGCAGTAGCGACGCGTGGTCTAGATATTCTAAAAATTACTCGAACAGTTGATCAACTCTATATTGCGATTTATTTATTCTAGCGTTACTCAAAAACAGTTACATAGATGGCGCTAGAATTATAAATTCCAAAAATTTAAATAATGATCGGTAAATTATCGATCATAAATCAATGAAAAAAATGTGTTGTTTTTTCGTAGTTTTAATTATAAATTCAATTATCAAAAATGAATCATTTTTTATTTATTCATAACTAATTAATTATCTTTTATCTCTATCGCAATTTTTAGTTCAATTAACAACAAATAATAAAGTAATCCGAACCTAATTATCACGTTAATTCTATTGCAGTTTGTTGTAAATCGTACCGCAGGCAAAAAAAAGTTTTTTTACTGCACTTTTTATGTGAAT
>NW_023276675.1:0-28558 GCF_013357705.1 Chelonus insularis
AAACGTTGCCTCTCTGGAGGGTACACCAATGTAGTGGTAATATTAATGCTAATGAGATAAATAACGTAAAGAATGATATTAAGCTACTATACAATGCTAAAACAATCACAATTTATCAGGTTATTTAGAAATTTTAATCTCAATAATTAATATAGTAATGTTTGATCTCTATGGTGGAGATGAGGGAATAGGGGGTGATCCGCGAATCGATGAGAGTTGAGCAGCACGGAGTCCAACGATGGTTCTGGAGGTGGTGACGGATGGATCAGCGTTTAATTTGATGTGATTTGATTTGACTTGATTTGACTGAAAGAAAAAGAATGAAGATGCAATTCTGTCAGACTTGGATCGGACAGATCAAGATTGCTGAAGGATGTAGGAGCATCGCTTCGAAGGTTCGAAATCGTTGGTGCACAAAGAATAAGAGTGATCTGCATAGAGATCTCTGTAGAAGCCCTTGTCTGCGTGGAGACTCTTCTACAGAACGAATAATCAAGGAAGCATATAGATCCCTGTAGAAGCACTTAGTCTGCATGGAGACCCTTCTACGGAACTAATAGCGGATTGATCTGCGTGGAGATCTCTGCAGAAGCACTTAGTCTCTGTGGAGACTCTTCTGCAGAACTTATGAATGGATTGTTAACAAACTCTTACTTTGACTGAAGATTGTTTGCTGCAGAATCCTCAACGAAGAACCTGGATCAGCTGATGAGTGGGTTATCGGGAATTCCCAGTTGACGATGATAACTGCAACCTGGACCACGTCGCGGGAAGATGGTAATCAGCTTTCAGGTAGTTCCAGAAGAAGCTCGATCGCAAGGCAGAAGGTGTCACAGACGTATCGCAGGAACAACTCACTTCACACAATACCCAGAACAACGACAATTCAACGATAGATCGAAAAAAGCAAAGTCCGTGATCTTTCAACGAAAGCGAAAGGAATCTGTGCAAGATCAAGAAGGACAGGCCCTTGTCTGCCTTGATTTTTGTAGCTCTTCCTCAAGGAGGGAGAACATGGGCGTGGTGGGGTGAGATAAGCATTGGGTGGGTGAAGGAGGTGGAAAGGATTTCTCACGCCAGCGATAATAAAAAAAGGTTGGGAAAATCCTTTCGCCAGATTTTGTATTTGAAGTTTTATTGGAAGTTTCCCTTTCAATTTTTTCCTTGGTTTTATTGCCAGGACATCTGGAAGGGTTTCGGGGACTCAACATGTGGCTCGCTCATGTAAATTTTTTGAAACTCGTATTTTTAATATACGAGCCATTTTTTATTATTCAACATTTCCGCCCGCCTTCGTTGACTCCGGCGACGAACATGTTTCAGAAATGATATGCAATGGACAAAGTTTAACAATTGGTCTTACAAAGATTGATGTGCTTGTTTTCACAGTGGCTACTCTGGAAATCCCATCTGATCCTCGATGAAGCTTGGTTATTCGTCCTAGTGGCCACTTTGCAGGGGGGCAGCGTTCGTCACTGATAAGTACTAGACTTCCTTCCTGAAGAGTTTCAACTGCTTTGTTCCACTTATAGGAAGTAAGAAACCGTTGTAGGTATTGTTTTGACCATTTGTCCCAGAAACTCTGAGTCATGTGAGACAGATGTTGCCATCTTGACAGTCGTGATGAATTGAGATGTTGTAGATTAGGTTCTGGTATAGTTGATTGGATGGCCAACCAAAAAATGTCCGGGAGTTAGAACATCCAAATCATTGGGGATCATTAGTGAGAGGACATAGTGGTCTTGAATTGAGGATACCCTCAATTTGGCAGAGAACGGTGGTGAACTCTTCATACGTGAGCAGGGATTCGCCCACAACTCTGCGAAGATGATATTTCATAGATTTTACCCCTGCTTCCCATTTCCTCCTCCAAAATGTGGAGATGCAGGGGGTTGAAGATCCACTTGGTTCCCTGATTAGAGATCATCGAGGTGATTTGTTTGCACTCTTTTGATTGTTGGTTGAACAGTTTTCCTAAGTTCAGCATCAGCTCCCATGAAGTTGGTACCTCGATCGCTCGTTAAGGTAGCGCAGATCCCTCTTCTGGCTGTGAATCTTTTATAAGCTGCGATAAAGGCGTCAGTTGAATAGTCAGTGACTAACTCCAAGTGAATTGCTGATGTGGATAGACAGATAAATAGTGACACCCATGCCTTGTAGGTTTTTGTTGATCGACCCTTCCAGGTCTTTATCATAAAGGGTCCTGCATAATCTACTCCTGAGTGTAGAAGGCTCGTCCTGGTGTGACCCTGGTTGACGGAAGTTGTCCCATTATCTGTGAGGACGCTTGGGCTCGGTAGCGAATACACCTGGGACATTTGTTTATGAATGATCTGATCGGTTTCTTCCTCCAATGATCCAGAAATTTTGACGGATAAACGATAACGTGTCTTGAGTTGATCCGTGCATTGTTTTTTCATGTGCATCTCGGATAATCATCCTTGTTAACTGAGATTCCTTAGGTAGAATGTATGGATGTTTCGCATTGTGAGGTAGCATGGAATTCCTAAGTCGTCCACCAACTCGAAGAAGTCCCTGTTGATCTATGAATGGAAATAATTTGATGAAGGGGTGAGACTTACGCAGTTCTTGGGTCTGATGTCGAAGCAACGATAACTCTTTCATGAACTTGTATTGCTGCGTTAGTCTGACCCAGTGTTTTTGTGGCGTGATCTAATTCTTCTGGAGTTAGTGGCGAGGATGGTGGAATGGTTGATTTTCTTCGAAGTTGGTTTATAACTCTCCAACATATAGCAGTGATTCGAATGAGCCTTTGATATGAGGAGTATCGATATAACAACTCCCACTGTTTAAGTGATGTTGAGGTATGAAGAACGTGCACTGTTGATGAATTCTTCATTTCTAATTCTTTCTGGTCATGTTTGGTTGTTGGTGGTTTCGGCCACGTGATTGGATCATCGTGAAGCCAAGCTGGTCCAGTCCACCATAATGGATGATTTGTGAGTTCCGCTGAGGTTACTCCTCTGGAGGCGCAGTCTGCAGGATTTTGCTCTCCTGGAACATGACGCCATTGAGCATGAGGGAGGGTCTCTTGAATAAGACACACTCTGTTATGGATGAATTCCTTCCATTTTGAAGGATGATTTTTTATCCAGGTGAAGGTGATAGTTGAATCAGTCCACATGTAACAGGGTGCGGTTTCGAGTTGTAATGTGGTGATACATTGTGAGAGGAGCTTGGTGAGGAGAACTGCTGCTGATAACTCAAGCCGAGGAATGGTGAGCCGTTTGAGTGGTGCAACTTTCGTTTTCGAGCACAGGAGTGTAGTGGTGACTTGGTCATTGTGTCTCGTTAAGATGTAGACTACTGCTGACATGGCAAGTTGAGATGCGTCGCTAAACCCGTGTAATTCAATGATTGATTTTGTAAAGGTTCCTAGCCATCTCGGGATTTTTATGTCCTCTAAGCTGTTCAAAGATTGTAGGATGATGGTCCACGTCTTCTGTTGATTTGCAGGGAGCTCATCATCCCAATGTAGTTTGATGGCCCAGAGTTCTTGCATGAAAATTTTTGCTGTTATAAATATTGGAGACAATAACCCGAGTGGATCAAACAGCTGAGCTATTTTGGAGAGGACTGCTCGTTTTGTAAACTTTGGCTGCTGCGGTGGCAATTTGAAATGGAGGTAGTCCTCTGATGGATTCCATAGTAGTCCAAGAGCATGGGACTGATTGATTTTTTATGTGTATTTCGTCAGTTGATACTTTATATTCGTCTGGAACTTCCTTGAGTATTTCAGCATTATTGCTTATCCATTTGCGTAGTGGGAGGCCGCCCGCCATGCAGAGATTGTTCACTTGTTTCGCCTTTTGTTCCGCTTCTTTGATTGAGTCAGCTCCTCCAAATATATCGTCGACATATCTACCCTTTAACATCGTGTCAATTGCAAGTGGAAAGTTTTTTCCTTCATCTTCGATAAGCTGCAAAACTGAACGTAATGCAAGATATGGTGCGCACGCCAGCCCGTAAGTTACTGTGGTCAGTTGAAATGTGATTACTTTGTCATCGTCTTTCCAAAGGATCTGCTGCAATTTCCAGTCTTCTGGATGGACTTGAATCTGTCTATACATCTTCTCAATATCAGTTGAGAACATGTATCGGTGTTGGCGGATCCATATGAGAATGTTGAACAGATCAAGCTGAAGCTTGGGTCCTGAATGCAATAACTCGTTGATAGGTTGACCGTTTATCGTTTTGCAAGAGCCATTGAAGACGACTCTTAGTTTGGTGGTTGTACTTGATTCCCTTTTTACTCCATGATGTGGCAAGAGAAACGATGGCTGTTTAGGTGGAGTGTCGCTGGGAAGTTTGATCATGTGTCCCAGCTGTTCGTATTCCTTAAGAAATGATGAATACAGTTGATGATATTCTGCGTCATTCGCGAACTTGGTTTGAAGGCTGTGAAGCAACCGCATCGCTGTTGGCCTTGAATCTCCAAGGAGACGAAGATCAGATTTGAAGGGGAGCCTGACTATATATTGTCCCGTCTGAGGATTTCTTGAATGAGTTGACTTGAAAATCTCCTCGCAAGCTTTCTCATCAGGTGATAAGGTTTTCTTTGAGTCTCCAATTTCCCTCTTGGTGCCAGAATTTCTCTAATAGGTTATGCAGATCATTGTCAATTGAGCAATGATTGGATATAGCGTTATGTTTCGTTGATGACTTGCAGGTTGGGCCAGAGATGATCCATCCTAGTTTTGTCGACTGAGCAGTTGGGGTATAAGGTGGACCATGAATTACTTTTTTTTCCAACAGCGTTCCATAAACATCAGCTCCGATGATCATCTCAATGTTTCCTGGTTCTGTGTAGTCAGGATCTGCTAGACGTAGTTTTTTGATATGATTCCATGAAGCTGGATATGTTTTTTCAGCTGGGATTGTTGATGTTAATCGAGGAAGGATGTGAGCATCAACAGTGAGCTTAAAGGTTGATTTGAAGCGAGGTTGAATTTTGACTGATGTAATTCCTCTAGTATTTCCTGATTGATATGCACCAATACCAATTATTGGAAGTGAGGACTGTTTCCGTGTTAGGCGAAGCTTTTGTGCTATCTTTTCTGAAATAAGAGAAATCTCTGAGCCTTGATCTAACAAGGCACGGATGGGTATGAATTCTCCAACAGAGTTAGAAACTTTGATTATTGCAGTTGGCAAAATGATGGTAGCTGGAGCTGATCGCACATGGTGAACTTGTTTCGGTGATGATGCTGAAGGCGTTGCATTATTCGTTGGAGATGGTCGTTTTTCATGTAGCGAGGTGTGGTGTTTCCTACCACAGGTTTGGCATCTGGCTGTTGATTGGCATTTGAACATCTGATGTGGTCCCAGGCAGTTAAAGCACAGTTTGAAGTCCTTTACAACTTGGTTTCTTTGTTGCACTGTTTTCCTGTGATATGCTGGACAGCGAGTAAGTTTGTGCTTCTCTGAACAGAGCTGACATGACTCTTTTTTCCATTCTTCTTTGTTGTTATGACTTGTGAAATGACTTTTCAGTGGTGGGCGTAATGTTTTAGATGTCCTTTTCCCTTGCGAATTTTCAATGGCTCGTAAGGTTCTTGCTCTGGAGATGATGAAGGTTTGCAGTTTGTCCCACGTCGGAGGTTCATCTGATGAGCCTATGTGTTGTTCCCAAGCTCTGATCGACCTTGAGTCTAGTTTTTGCCGAACTACTATGTGTACTAATATGTCGTCCCAGTATTCGACTGGTCGTTTTAATGTCTTCAATGTTCTATAGCTTTGAGTTATTGACGTATATAATCTTTCCAATTCCATTCCGCTTTCCTGTTTGACTTCTTTGATTGCGAAGAATCCATCTAACGTGGAATTGACAAGAATCCGCCGACTATCATAGAATGATTTTAGAGATTCCCAGGCTTGAATAAAGTTGTCAGCTGAGATGGTCGTGGAGTCGAGTAGTTGAGCTGCTGGGCCTCGCAGACAGCTTTTTAGATACTGAAGCTTTTCTGTATCCGAGATTGAGTTATTCGCTACAACGATTGATGAGAACAAGTCTTTGAATGACAGCCAATCTTGATGAGTTCCATCATAACGTGGAAGATTTATTCGTGGTAATCGAGGATCATGAGTTGCTGACGAAAACTGGTTGTTCATTGCTCTCGTGGCTAGACCCGAATCTTGTCTATTGAAGTTTTTCTCTTGATGCTGAGACATTAATGTTTTCATCTTTTCGACAGTTTCTAGGTAGTGATCTTGAGCTTCATTAAATATATTTTTTGAGAAGTAAGGTAAGGAGTGCAGTCTGCTGCTGTCGCGTTTGTCCAGTTTTTTCCGCTGCAATTCTAATCGCAGTGTTAGCAACCTGGAACTTCTCCCAATCGTTAGTTACTGCTTCAAGCCTCGTTTCCACTCGTTGACGAGAAATATTCTCTATTCCTGGTCGAATACAGGACTCGTATGCTAAAGCTATTGATTCAACTAGCCTCATCTGCTCCTCAATCCGGCGCTCTATGTGTTCAACCCTCATCGCGTCAGTTTTCGTTCGCGATTTACACGATAGTACCACTCACAGATCCGGCTCGAAGGACCAAAATGTTTAAAAAATAGCTGGTTTTATTGAAAATAATAACGATAATACTAAATTAATACAAAACGTTGCCTCTCTGGAGGGTACACCAATGTAGTGGTAATATTAATGCTAATGAGATAAATAACGTAAAGAATGATATTAAGCTACTATTACAATGCTAAAACAATCACAAATTTATCAGGTTATTTAGAAATTTTAATCTCAATAATTTAATATAGTAAATGTTTGATCTCTATGGTGGAGATGAGGGAATCAGGGGTGATCCGCGAATCGATGAGAGTTGAGCAGCACGGAGTCCAACGATGGTTCTGGAGGTGGTGACGGATGGATCAGCGTTTAATTTGATGTGATTTGATTTGACTTGATTTGACTGAAAGAAAAAGAATGAAGATGCAATTCTGTCAGACTTGGATCGGACAGATCAAGATTGCTGAAGGATGTAGGAGCATCGCTTCGAAGGTTCGAAATCGTTGGTGCACAAAGAATAAGAGTGATCTGCATAGAGATCTCTGTAGAAGCCCTTTGTCTGCGTGGAGACTCTTCTACAGAACGAATAATCAAGGAAGCATATAGATCCCTGTAGAAGCACTTAGTCTGCATGGAGACCCTTCTACGGAACTAATAGCGGATTGATCTGCGTGGAGATCTCTGCAGAAGCACTTAGTCTCTGTGGAGACTCTTCTGCAGAACTTATGAATGGATTGTTAACAAACTCTTACTTTGACTGAAGATTGTTTGCTGCAGAATCCTCAACGAAGAACCTGGATCAGCTGATGAGTGGTTATCGGGAATTCCCAGTTGACGATGATAACTGCAACCTGGACCACGTCGCGGGAAGATGGTAATCAGCTTTCAGGTAGTTCCAGAAGAAGCTCGATCGCAAGGCAGAAGGTGTCACAGACGTATCGCAGGAACAACTCACTTCACACAATACCCAGAACAACGACAATTCAACGATAGATCGAAAAAAGCAAAGTCCGTGATCTTTCAACGAAAGCGAAAAGGAATCTGTGCAAGATCAAGAAGGACAGGCCCTTGTCTGCCTTGATTTTTGTAGCTCTTCCTCAAGGAGGGAGAACATGGGCGTGGTGGGGTGAGATAAGCATTGGGTGGGTGAAGGAGGTGGAAAGGATTTTCTCACGCCAGCGATAATAAAAAAAAGGTTGGGAAAATCCTTTCGCCAGATTTTGTATTTGAAGTTTTATTGGAAGTTTCCCTTTCAATTTTTCCTTGGTTTTATTGCCAGGACATCTGGAAGGGTTTCGGGGACTCAACATGTGGCTCGCTCATGTAACTTTTTGAAACTCGTAATTTTTAATATACGAGCCATTTTTTATTATTCAACAGTCAGTTTATTTTTAAATAATATAAACATGGCACTCAATTCTAATTTCTATTTCTATTCTCAATCTATAAATGACATGGTAAGTAGGAAATAGTTCGATAGAATTTTAACTATGTTAGATATTTTCAACTCTGATAACACAGTGTAAATTACTCTTTCAACCGTCAAGTGAGCTTTATTAGCATATTTTACATTACCATACTCTGACAGTCAAATTAATTATTTACTTTTACAATAAAAAAATAATTTTTCATATCAGTGTCAGAATAATTTATCTGCAATAATTACGTGAGAAAAAAAGATAATTAACATTTTTATGCATGATTTATAATATATTAATCGGTAATTGATTCTTCGTTCCATTATTCAGTAGGAAGATTAAAACTTTTCAAAGTTTTTCTTTATCACTTGAGTGAAAATTCTGACTTTTATGAGGGTTAAAAACCAGCATTATATTCAAGTTCAATAATAAAAAAAAAATGCACGTGCGCTTAATTTGAATAATAAATTAATTTTCAACCTCTAAAATGTTTACGAGCTTTTTTGAGTAACTGAAAAGTCATTACGTCACTTTGCTATCGTTTTTACTTTTTATCACATTCTAAATCGGTTTTTGTCCTTCACAACAATTCTCCCTATATATAGAATATCATAAATTCTGTTAGTAATATCTGTTTGTCATACACCTATTGTATTTGTACATTAAAAAAACTTGTACGTTTTCATTAGCGATACGCGTGAATACTACGCCACCTGCTGCTAGTCACAGGCTGGCAAATGTTGTAGATCAATATTTGAATGTATGTCGTGGCCTAACAGGTTGTCGCGAAGAATGGCAACAAGTGACTTAACAAAACAAAACTGAATGACAGACTTTATAAGATGGATCAGATTCTCAATTAATCATAAAAAAGCTTGAAAACAACAGTAGCTCTTAAGATCTCACGAGTTGAAGAAATTTATGCTAGTGATAAAATAGCTGAATAATGTTCTTTTATTTGAACAAGATTCAAGTCAAGTACATTATTTGAATTGTCAAGAGTAGTAAAGGAAGTTTTCATTATCAAACGACGTGACGTTTATACAAATTATATTATCAATCGATAATTTAAGCGTAGTTGGATAATTAAAAGTCACATCTAGTCTTTTATACGACTTCAAGTATTATTGACCTTTTTTTTCTACTTCTTGTCACTCTTTCAATATAATATTATTCAATATCTGTTCAGATTATATTGACAAAAGCATTTTCCTCTTGAGAATTCTATTCTTATTTTTTTCACAACTCCAAAGAATTATCAACGACTGATGAAATTAATAGTATTCAAAATTATATAAATAATGAGAGCTCTAGAATGTGCTGATTTAAGATTACAAATGTTCACTCTAACTAATAGTTTTAAAAAGTGTAATCCTGTTAAAAATAACTGTTTTTGAAATTCCTTGAATTTTATTCAATTTAGAAATGAATATAAATGAAAATATTTGCAAAATGAAAATTCTTGAAAGTATTAGAACTAACGAACTTACAAATCACGATGTAAGTCAGAAAAGTCAAGTGAATCATGATATCACTAATTAAATATTTGAGGTCTACAAATTATAAAACCTTTTCGAAGACTTTAACATTTGATAATAATTGTGCTGAAAATGGAATGTTACAAATAAAGCAAAAATCTTTATCATTCATTATAAAATATCTTCTCGTATAATCTGTTCATTAAAATATACTTGACAGAAATTGGTAAAGGTTTTATTCCTTGTTTAAATTTGCAGCTTTGTCATTCAGCCAGATAACAACCTCTAAAACGACCAGAGTAGAATCATAACGTAGCTATATGGTTTAATGCTATCATAATACTTGATAAATGCAAACAATTCACGTAAACTTCATGGTTCCTGTAATTATTTTCTATTAGACGATAAAATCTAAATTATTATTTTTAATAAAATTATTTTTTATTTTAAAAGCTAATAGTCTAGTGAAATTTTATTAACACTTTCTAAACATTTTTTTTTCTCAAATAAAAATATCCAATTAAAAATGATTACACCCAGACTACTTTGAAGTTTTTTTAAACTTTGAAGCTTTTTGTGTTGATAGAAGAGTGTTCGTTCTTCATTTGAACGTGAAAGCAGGGCTCACTTGTTTAATGTACTACTTTTGTGAACTGAAATCTCCTAGCAAGCTTCAAGCTTTCTGATGAACCGCTAGTACGAACAACAATAGGATAGACTATACTACTCAAATGGCGAACAATGCTGTAATTCACCATTGAAATCACGCTACAAATTGGTTTGCCAGTTAAATAGAGTGATCCTTTGATGTTCCTAATCTAATGATAATAACTCTTTCTTGAAAGTTATAATGTAGAAAGTAATTCTCCATTAAACTATCTTTGAGATAAAGAAAATAAATATGAAAACACCAAACTAAATAGAATAACAGTGTGATCAGATATTCTGTCGAGAGGCTAATTACTTCAAACAGAAAGTTCAAGAGGATTCAATGTAAAAATTAGGTCTTGGCAAAATTTCAACTTTATTTCCATCAATTTTCAGTTTAATAAAATTACCACACGATTGATGAGTTAATTCAATATCTTTCCACTAAATTTCAAATTAAATTCTTTAAAATGTAATTAAATATTATTTTTATCTTAGTATTATTCTGGATCTAATATTTATTCTCCATTTTAAGAGATTTATTTTGAAAGCAAAAAAAGTACTTGAAAGATTTATTAAATGAATCTATATATAAAGACCTGGAAAATTGATCTGGGATTAAAATTGTCCACTCAAATTCTTTAGGTGAAAATTTAATTGCTACTGACCACTGATCCATACTTCTTTTGTTGCTAGATTTTGCGAGTAACGATTTTTGTGAGAATGTTTGTTCGTAGCAAAAACGTGAAAGAATTAACAACGCATCATGCTCCACTTATTTCAGATATTTAATAATTGAACTTTTTCGTTCTATAGCCATCAACGTGGTTGAATAGTTAGATAGAATATATTAGAAAAAAATAACATATAAAAAAATAAACGATCGTGGATAAAAATAAAATTAAACAAAACTTGTGAAAAATGATTCCTCTGGAATAATAAAAATTTTAAGCATTCAATATTAAATTTTTTTTTTTTTTGATCTCGAAAGCTTTAGCTGTCAACAAAAAAAGAACTTCTTACTTTTGTGGGAGAATTTTTTTTTTTCGTTTTTACTATAGGTATAAGCACTAGGAATTTAAATGTTCTTCGTAAATGCAGAATTGTTTTCTATAATACTATCGTATTTTTTTTAAATTAAGACCTGGTTAAATTAATACCGTCAAGCATGTGAACTCGTTGTCAAATGAAATATAATAATAGCAACTATTTTTTCCCTTCACCCTATTTTATGTAATCTTTTCACTAAGTTTATCACAAAATCGTATTCTCTACGGCAAATAATTTAAAATGAGATCCAGGATATATACAGACGCTGTAAGGTCTTCGTATATTACTCTTTTTTCATCTTCTTCATTGCACTGAAACAAAATCACTTTTAAAATGAGAGAAAAAAATCTATTTAAATCGAGAAACAGGTTCAATTAATTCTTATCATTAATGAGAAGTACTATTTACCCTATTTCAGATGTCAGAAAAATTTACTATAGCCCGAGTTGAAGTTTAACAAAATAGAAGACTTTGATGAAGAAAAAAAAATATTTCCAATAGTTTTCTTTCAATGAATTTATCGCCTAAAAATATTACATTTTTATCACGATTGGTGAGAATTTATCATTTTTTTAAGAAAAAGGTAATAAAGAAGAACATTTTTCTTGGTCGCTTTTTATATTCTACAAACATTTCTCAAGTAGTACAAGATGAAAAAGATCTAGCAAGTTAAAGCTGATTAATAGAAGTGAAGAATGTTCAATTGAATTCCTACTGCATAGAAACTATCCCAAAGTGTAATTGATATCTCATCTTCAGACAAAAACTGCAAAATAATGAGAATCCATTTACGTGAAAACGATTTTTATTCTATTCTTATTTTTATAGCTATTGTTATAATACTTGAGCACGTAGTAGATAAAGTTAGTTTCGAACATAAAATAAAAATAAATATAATGCGAGTAAATATTTACTGTAACACTTTAGATATAACATAATGTTATATCATATAATATGTAATAGTAAATGCTATGTACACAAAAATAAATAAAAAATCAAAATATATACAGTAGTTTATACCATATGTACAATTTATTGAGCATGAATATTAAATTTAACCAATGTAAATGAACATTTATCCGAATGGTATATTCGTCTCATGTATAATACATGTTTTACTGGTATTTATAAGCTAAAATACAAGAGGATCGATGAGTGGTTCGTAAAAACACCCCACATTCTCAACTGCAATCGTCACTGTAAATCTCTCACATGCGTACATGTAGTGTACACTAGTGTCAAGTGAAATCCAATGACTATTAGATTTGCATGCAGTCAATATCTACAAATTCATGTCAAATGATGAGAAATGCTATTTGATCTTCATTTTTTATTGCCACCAATAAATCTCAGGTAACTTAATAACCGTATAGCAGCATGAATAGTAAATCATTTGATAGGTCAAAGTTAAACATCAACTTACCAAAAATAAATCTTCAATTAAATTACATTCTATTCCTGACCTCTTTCTAATGAAATAAATAATTATGTGATGAGGAATTAATTGTTCAACATCTGACAAATATTAAGCGATTGTGTAATTATTTTTTGCTATATTTTTTTCACTATCTTTGAACTCAAAAGCTACAATAAACATGAATATATTCACCAACAGAATGTATATGGTTAAAGTATTTCCATTCTATATACGCGTCAAAAGATTCGCCTGTATTAGAGCATGAGACTAGACCTATATATAGAGTCTGTTGAACATAGATAAAGGCATACCACATTGACGTGAATTCATGTTAGCTTCAGGAATAGTGCTATTATCACACATAGAAGAATAGAAAAATATATACGAGGTGTATGAAACACCATTTTTATTCCTAACAAAAAGTTTTAACAAGTCGAGTAATTATTTTTTTAATTATTGCAATAACTAAAAGTTCAACTCAAGCAGGAGGATGTTTAAATATATATTCCATTAGGGTTTTATGAATAAATACTGATAAAACCTTGGGATGTTACTAGTATCTTTCAGATATCTTGCTCATTATTTCATGAAATTTAAAGAATCTTTATAAATTTTATACCAAAGGCAAAGCACAAACTTAGTTGCCTGCAGGGTTAGAGTATGAATTGAGTCGAATAACAAGATAGACGGTAGATATTGTCGAGAGCAAATCTATGAACAAAGGTCTCTTGGTATGCTTCCGAGTACTTGGTTTAATCCTGAAATACTGCAATAAACCTTCTCGCATCAACAATTTAATAAAACTTTGGATCGCGTACTTCAAGAAATAATCATCAATACCGAATCTTCAATTAGTGAACAAAAATTCCTCATCAACAGCTTTTTCTTCTATTTCATTCAAATTGAAGGCTTCCAATCAGGCATCGAGATATTAAAAAAATTTTTGTTTATTAAATGATGATCACCTTTGCATTAATTAATCAAGCCTATTTTTATGAGAAAAAAAAATATCATAAATACTTGGTCACACTTTGGAGAGACTGTTAAGAATAGATGTGGTTTTCCTGCATGTGACAGAGCCATTAATTTCTCCACATTATGATCATTGAGAAAGTAATTTAATTTAATTAGAGATTTAATATTTCATACTAAAATTTTGATAAATCTATTCACTGATTAAGTTATTCACAAAAGAATGATAATTATTTGGAATATTTCAATGAGGTAGAATACTTTATTGAAAAAAATGTGTAAAGTAGCTTAGTGCTCAGTGAGTAAGCAGAAAGGATTGATAGTTGATACAGAAAAATTGAAAAAGTTCTATATCCAATGTAATATTATTGAAGCATAGAAATTAAACTTTGTCTAAATTATTGAGAGTAATGTATTGGAATGAAATTTACATGTCAATTCACAATTTACTCATGTAAGCTTCACATTATGTTCTTTTGGATTATTTGCAGTAAAAAAAAACTTTTCAAGTAAAACATTTTAAACCAAGTAGAAACTATCATAAACTATAATTTATTAAAAGTTTGTTCAATATTTTACCAACTTGTACAAAGCATTATGATGAAATACAATTTGTTAAAAACTGTGTTTTCAAAGAAAGGGTGAATTTGGTAAGTGAATAATTGTGTTAGAGGAACACCCAATGAACAGGAACAATCAATGAATGTGTGCAGAATAATACAATGAGCTCATTTAACGCAATTTGCCCTATCTTTGTGGACTCGTGTTTCATTTCGCCATCCCCTGAACCTATTTCTAAGTCTTTTTATGCCGCAAAATCAAATAGGTACTTTGAAGTTCAATTGCCGAGAGACTATTTTAACCATTCATTTTACTTCTTTTACCTTATTGAATTCAGAACACTTGGGAATTAAATATGCGAAATCAGGGGAGACAATTGCATTTTTAATTCAGGAAAATTTTCTTGAATATTCTTATATTACTTTCATCAAGACAATGTGGCTAATCAAGTGTAACTTCACTATTCAAATCAATTGTAAGTCAAATCATAATTAATACGTTATGTTATAAGTGTTTTTAAATCTCGTCGAAAAAATGTAATATCATTTTCAATAGATAATTCAATCATTCGACAGTGATCAAACCATCGTAAGGAAAAATAGTTGTCATGAGTACTCTGTGACAGTTCTCATGTTCAAGTTAATTTAGACTGACAAAAGTCCTTTAAAAGCATGATATGAAAATTTTAAAATAATCGAAGAAAAAAGTTCAGATATTTTTTTTCAGCTATATCTGACACTCAGAATAGAAAGACGAGTAAGAAAAATAGAGAAATACTAGTTATAAATAGCTGATGTAAGCTGATTTGAAGAGTAATGTCACTTTTATCAATATTGTGACGGAAATGGCATTACTAAAGCTTAATACTTTTTCAAATATAAAACCAAGATTGTAATTCTTATATAGGAACATTACATGAACGAAATCTTATTTGAATCTCAGTGTCAATTTTTTAGATATTCTTATTTTTTAAATATACTTCTGAAGATCAGAAAATCTAAAATATCACGAAGAGTTTTTTATCAGTGAAGAAGTCGTGAATTGGATAAAGTAAGTCTTTTTATTCTTCAATGATATCTGAAATATAGGAAAAACGAGTTGTCTGGATTTAGTCATTTTTTATGATATGAGTCCATATAGAATTGCTATCAAGAGATTTCAAAGAAAAAGTAAAGTTAAAAGTGTGATAATCGATGCATCAGCGAGAAGTAGGTCATCAAGCTGATTGTTAGAACTAGTACAACTGATCTTTCAAAGTAACAAAAAATAAAAACGTGAAAAAAGTAAAGTGTGCCCTAGAGACTGTAATTAATGTTTTTTTCAGGGAAATAACAATGTTATGAACACGATTTGACTCATTTTTCCAATTAAATTCAAGGAGTAATTTATAAGAGGAAGTATTCTCTAGCAATTTATAGATTCGAAATACAATAACACTTGTTAAATACAGAAAGAAAAGAATATTGATTAAAAATTTGATTGATTGAATTTTATCATTTATAAATATTTCTAACTAATCATTATGATGAAAAAAAAAATATATATTACTTTAAGAGCTATCTAAGGTATTGTTACAAACAGATTGCTGTTAGAGAAATACTGGATACTGGTAATAGCTATCTATATTGCTGAAGAATGACTGGTGACATCACACGTTCATAAACTTATTTCTGATCGTAAAATTATAGTATCAACGCCAAGTGATATAAATGCTATTCATTATTATAAAAAATATTTATTGCTAAAATAATATAATCTTATAAGTCCCATTTTTAAAAAATATTAAAAAGACAATATTTAAAATAGCTACGAAAAGTATCATTCCAAAGGAACCATTCCAGATATCGTCAATCATCTCTCTAGATAGTTCCTACAGCTATCTAATGAGATAGTTAATTTAAGGGATAGGATGTTGTTTCTACAGAAATTCATTTTTTTGAGTGTAGAATTTTTCAAGTTATCCAAATAGCTTGATACTACTCAGATAACAATTATTGACGTGATTGATACTAAATTAATCCACTTATGTGAAATAAATCCATACTGAAGTTCATTAAATCATCAATTTTAGATTTCAACTTGGAAAGCATTGATTTTAATTTAGTTTAATTCAATATAAATAATCACACTTGAAATCAATGTATTTAATTTTCTAATCACTGATTACTGTATTCTTAATAGCTTTCGCATTGTGATAAAACATCAAATCGATGGTTCTTATCTATGTTTGCATATCAAGCGTCTAACGTATCAAGACTGAGAACTACCAACTAGGAATAATCGACTGAGGTATACATAACATACATACATTTGTATGCCTTCATAAAATAGATGTCATGAGTAATGACAATACTACTGCTTGTTGTTAAAGAGAAGAGTGTATGGCATTTGTTCAATGTATATGAAGAAATGCAATTCAACTTCAAAATAAGCAATTATTAAGATGTAGAAAGCTCTTGTATAATATTATCACGTACGTTCTATGCGCCATACGTATATATTATATTTAGTGGATCTATCGAGTAAACGTGAGAGAGTGCAAATGGCATATGCGCTATAAACTTAGGATGTAGAGATGCACCTTCAAATTTGATGGTATCTGCTAGTATGTATTATGCTCTCTTTTGCACTTACTACCATATAATTTTCATAAATGATTCATTTTTAATGCTAATATAATAATTTAGCACCTATTATTCTGAACTACCTATTAAACATGGCCATTTAGGAATAAGATTTCAAAATTTATTATCAGTTTATTATATTTTTAATGTTTTTTTTTTTCAGTAAAGTAAAGTGGTAATTTTAAGCATGAAATATTTGTTAAAAATTTCGTGGTTATGTTGATAAGACAATAAATTTCCTTATCGTAGTTGTCAATATAGGTTTCAGCAAATATCGTTCAACTTTACATAAATTTTGCTTGATATTCTTCTTGAGTATCATGAAGCAAGACATAATGTTCTGCAGCCCTTGAGACTGAAGAGTAAGGAGTAACTGTCTCGTTACTTCTTGTGAATGGATTTCCACACTACATTTACTATGCCTTTCATAAGGTTGTAAGAAAACTCTCCGGAAGACCTACTTTTTAAAGAAGTAATTTAAAACCTATTCGCGGGCTAGTCAATTTAAGCAATGTTAATAGAAAATCAGATATTCAACATTTTATGCAAGTTAAAAAAAAAGGCCAGTGGTTATAAACATCATTAAACTATAAAAGAGTGATATTCATGAAAAACATGAGATATATGTTCGCAAATAATATTGAAACAGATTATATAATTCACAACAAAATCAATTAATGGGTTGAAAAATTATTTAATTATACTATGAATTCAATCAATGAAATTTTAGCAGAATAGACAGTTGCTGTTCGAGACATTCTGAAATTGTTTTCTGTCAAATATGGCTAGTTCTATGAAAATAAATTATGAAGGTATATTTATTTCTTGAGCAATTTTTCCTATAATTCGTCAGATGTCTGAATGACGTTAAAATTATGTGGGTATGTTTCTCTATGTAAATATGTACTGATCAATAAAAATGAATCTGTTTTTCACGAAAATAAAAATGTTAAAAATAAAGACGATATTTTACAATAAAGGATGGAAAATTTTTCTATCAAGAGCACGGTATTTGGCTAAAGAATCATCTGAATGTAAAAATAAATTCCTTCTCAATATAGAAGGATGATATATGAAAGAAATGAAATCTATCTACCTTATTGTCTTTTACAAATAGTAACCAAATGTATAAATGATGCAGTGGACAATCGCTGTCAGGTCATGTCGACAAGAATAATGAAAAATCGATTAATACTCACTGAGTGAGAGCTCTCTCGTTGGCAGCCGCTGCTGACGATCCTTGGCCCCCTGAAGTTCCACCAGAGTCGTGATGTCTCCTTTCCTTGTGCACAATTCCCATAAGCTTCATCCATGGGTTGTTGGCCGCATGGGCGCCCATGCCGCCACTCTGCCACATTGCGCTCGCCAGCCTCGTTCACTTGATAGGGAGCCACCGACAGGGGCTCCCACGCGTACTCTACCGGAAACTCAATTGGCCTCTGAGCGATAGAGACCCAAACAATGTTCTTCGGCAAAAACTGCCGTCCACTCGGGAGACTCCGCGGGGAGGTGCGAGGTGCCCTGCACGGCCCCGTAGGCTCCCAAGGCCGCCAATTAAGCACCTCGACCATCTAATCTATCTGACCTGTCTATCTTGGCTCCTCTCTCTTCTCTTGCTTCGTCTACACCCTTTAACTGAATCCGTTTTTTCCTTTGTCTCGTTTGCTTCTCACTTCACTCAACTGGTTCCTCTTTTACGTATTTTTGCTTCCTTTTTAAAACAAAGAAAGAATACTTTAAAATTTGAAAACTTTTCTTCTTACTTAACTTATTTTTTATTCTCCTTTGACACTGTTTCCCATCCACCCAACCATTTTAATACTTTCAACTTCTTTCTACTCCTGCTATTTCTTCACGATTTTTGTTTTATACCCGAATCAAAATTGGAAGTCTGTTTTAGGTCTTCGGATTCTCAATTCTTTAAATCTTTGGAATTTTTCGATAGGAAGAAATTTCCATCAAGTTTGTTCAGATCTAAAAAGTAAGTTTTGGGACTCAATCTATGAAGGATAAAATCAAAATTTCTAAAACCCAAATTAGAATCAAACGACTTGATTCTACTTGTTTCTACTTAATATTCTGTCTTAGATCTTTTAGAGTTTTAACAAAAATCCTTAAAACCTAAATCAAAATTATAACTGTTTATAAAATTTTGAATAGCAACTCTCCTAATCTAAAACAAGAACTTGGTGAAGTAACATAGAATTTCCATTTGTTTTACTATCGGGTAATTTTAAAACTTACTGACATCAACTAGACATGTCATGCTATCAATAATCACACGAGACAGTCCGCGTGTTCACTTGCAATGGTTGGACGATAGAATCAAAATAGCAAAGTATGCTTCTTTTTTGTACTTGTGTCTGTTCAATGAAGGCACAGGAAACTGTTTACACAGAAGCATTGTCAATACTAACAGGATAATGCTTATTAATTTCATTACAAACAAGATTTATTGTTAATAAAACAGAATACAATAATTTTATTAGATGAATCCTTGGAAAGAATTATAATATTTTTATTCTGTATAAATATTATTTATTTTTATCGATAACTCCTATAAATACTATTTATTATGTTCATTGATTCATATCACAAATATTTGTATGCTAATTGGCAGTTGATAGAATTTCAAAAAAATATCAATCAGCCAGTTTGATCGACGAATAATTAGTTTTCACTAAAATTAAATTTGAATTAAAACGCAGATTCATTATGAATATTATTAATTTAATTATGAAAGTAATAAAAGAAAGAATGTAATGTAATCAACATTGGTAAGTATTTAACGTAAACAAAAAACATAAAAGTAATTAAAATGAAAATAAAACAATTTCAAAAACAAACTTGAAATTAAGCTTTAATTTATGTATCATCTCTGAGTTCTTCAACAACATTTTTACTCGAAATTTTCGAGGATTGTATGCAGAGGCCAAAAGTTCAACTCCCAGTAGAAAATTTCGTGAGTTCCATTCGTATCACGTTTGAAAGAAACGGAAGAAACGCAAACCTACCAAATATAAGATTTGATTTACTTTAAATCCCTGTGTGTATCATGCTACTGTGGTTCCTACCATAGTGAATGATATTTCAGTCTACATGTAACATGGATAAAGATCCACTGCATTACAAGTAAATGTTTAAAAACTTCTTTCTTTAGTTTTGTTATGAACTCATTAAATGCTAAACTTCTTTCGCGAATAAGAAAAAACTAGACTCAACGCAATGCGGACAATTGCTGTATCGAATATACTCGTCTATAATTTTTTGTTTTATTTTATTTTCCCTCTCTTCAATCGCATGCGCAATTTGAATATTTAAAAATTTAACGAAAAAAAATATGCTCCACGATGCTAATTGAATATATTTCCCATTAACTTTCTACAAAATATTTTATGTCGAGATTGAAACCCATCTACTCATATTCGCTAATTTTAATTTATTTTAAAATTTTTCTCACGTTTTATACATTTTTATATCACCTAGGTAATATTATTCTCATTATCATACAAATTTTATTTTTTTCACGAAAGGTTCGATTAAATAAAGAATGAAGTTAATCATATTTCAAATTATTAATGAAAACTTGTAATTGAATTATATTCCTCTTTCAGAATTAAAAAAAAAATATAGATTTTATTTTAAAAAAAAATGTGTTTATGAAGAAATTAATATCAACAGTGTGTCCACAAGAAACGTGACAAATGAATTCAATTTGAAGACAGATGAGCCGAGAAATAGGAATTTACAGTAGCAACAATGATACCTATGTCAACTGAAACACAGATTGGAAAGAAATATTGTCCAGTTGGGTGGCCTGTTATCAACTGTTCTCAAGCTTACATCTCGAAGACACGTCGGGGCGAATTGCCAAGAAATCCGTGTGTTTTTTTTTTTTTAGAAGAAAGAGATTGTTAAAAAAAACCAGTTGAATGTCCATGATTTTTATTATATTATATAGTTGCCTAAACTACTATTAAAGTTTTTTAAGTAAGATGAAACTCTCTAGAAAATTAACTAAAACCAACAGAGCAAAATAATTACACTAAAAATTTAACGCGGTTTATAATTAAAAACCTTTTACCCAAAGAAAGTTCAAGTTAAAGAGTGACAAACTTCTCAACGAATAACAGTACATCATTGAACACTTTCAGTTAACTATTAAGTCTACTGTGAACAAAGTTTTCTGTACCTTCAATGTGTTCGCAAAGTATTATTCTCAGAAAAGTCGACATGAATGTTGAGGGATCTACACCTTGAGGGCGACGAGCGTGATGGTTTCAAAGATAAATACGCACAGTACTGTCATGAAGTACCAGTAAGAGCCATGACTTTCTGACCTTACCTAAAGAATAACGAAATCCTCAGAATTTTTATGCACAATTCATTTAGAACCATTCTTTCATTTTCTATGCAATTTTCTTTCTATTTAAATTGATTATTTACACTACCTTTCTATTCTACTCGTCACGATTTTTAAAATCTTTCGTCTCGTTAAAAAGCTTTTTTTTCTCGACAAAGGGGTCTTTAAATAATACGATCGATACGTTATCATTTTTACTTTCTCTACTCTGTACAAATTCAAATAGATTATTGAATAAATTTTTTTTCCAGTAGAATATACTTCATAAACTATTTAATCTGTATTTGATAAAATTTTATAACAATTTCACTTACTTTATGTAGAAAAATATCACTACATCTTTGTCATTTGTGAGTTGCTACTCTTAAAAGGTCGATTTTATATTGCTTGAAATATTATATAAATGCTAGTTTACCATGCCTTATCCGTATAGTAATAATGGTTAGTTTATCATTTTATAGATTACTTAAAAAAAATAATTTATTTTTTCATTTCCTTGATGCTTCAATAATCTACATGATATTGGTGCCAATCTTTTTTTCTTTTCACGTAAAAAATATGAACACATTTAATGATATCAATTGAACGATTTCAATGCGAAACAAAACGTATAGAAAATATATTCACAATGAATACACTAGAGAAACCACTGAGCGCAGTCGAAGAGTAAATAAAACACGTGTTAATAATAAACCACTTCTTCAAGTATTTAACATATGTTACAAATGACGAGAGAGAAAAACTGAAAGACGTGTGTATGTAATGCAAATTACGAGATACCGCATTACTTGTACGGGAGCCCGGCGCCGCATTGCCACCGCAGGAGATCATATCCCTACTGAGTCAGACGCACGAGCCGCATCCGCAGCCCCTCGCACTCGTCCCCCATTTTACCTGTCTATTTATCCCTGTCTCGTAGAGTGTCGAACCCAGGACACGACCTTTCTTCGTGATGCATTGGGAATACAGAGAAGAATTTGGCGATCTTGGTCACGTATTGGCGTGACCGATCGTCATGAATATCACGATAATAAAAAAAACCACCCCTTTACTTCTCTTCCCACCCTGACTATACTTGCTTAGTCACTTTAGCATGCTGCACATTTCGATGAATAAAAAACAACTTTACGCAAATTTCCGTATACAGTTGTCGTTGATTTCTCCATCGTTTATACCGATTATTCATCGATCACAATATCGATACACCGGTAATTTTTAACCACTTTCACACGATACATTACCGATTGAATAATAAATAATTATTGCTGGTTGATGAGTTTAAAAATTTATGTACATATAGAGATGCTGATAATAATGGTAGTTAGCTGTAAAAGTAGCAATTAAGCTCACTTGGTTCAGTAAAACGGACGTAAGAATAAGGTTAAGTCGCGTGTTGACCGAGGTAAACCAAAGGAAGCGGGCGCACGAGACTCCCGTGCGGAGCTCAACGTTTCGCCTCACTGCCGGGCTCACTGCAGCTTGTGACGCACCACCCTCTTCTCTGCACCCTCCGTCGCACCAACCCCGTGCTTGCTTTCTCTCTGTTTCACTCCCACTTGCTCACTGTCTTTTACCACCTCTATATCTGCAACCCTTTCACACCCCCTCACGTCGTAGCCGCGCAGTTGACGCTGTTCTCTACTCCTGAAGTACACAAGGCTTACAGGATGGCCGTGGCCGGGCCAACGGCGCACACCTGCGCCGTCCCCTCCAAAGCACATCACGGTCGTCAGCTCTCTGTTGTGCTAGGAAACACGCCAGTCCTATTACTGCCCTTACTATCGTTAGTGAAGCTCAACACGGAAAAAAAAGTGATGTAAAATCTACATGCGTAGGTGTAATTTTTATATCAAAAGTATAGTTAAAAAAAATGCAGTTAATTTTATTCTGGTTAAATGATGTTAAATCTACAATAGCATTTGCCGTAGAATTTACAATAATATTTTGCAGTATTTTTTACCACAGTTTTATGTTAGTTTGACATCAAATTTTTTACAAACATAACTATAGCATTTTACTAACCAGAAAAGATAATGAGTAATGTTTTGAATTATCATCAAATAATTGTAATTACGAGTCATTAAGAAAACTGAGGAAAACAGTTTACAACACTTTAACAATTTACTGGTCATGAATTTTATTTCAAAATAGAAAATTCCATTGACAATACAAATTTCATTACATGAAAATATTATAATGAATACCTAGTTGTAATCATCAATGAGCCATTTTTATTTATTAACAAACATTTTATTATATTTCCTAATGAAGAAATATTTACTAACTTGTTCTTAGTACAATTTTTGAAACTTTTCATTACTTTATACGCATGATAATGACTGTTAAACCCGAGTGTTGTATAATGATTGATACAGAAGTAAAATTTTCCATTAATTTGCAGAACGTTTACTATGATTCCAAATTCTGGTCCTTCCTGACTTAAGTCTACAACTATAATAGAATCTTTTTCAAATCTTTGACCCATAATTTCTATCCATTTTAGAGCTTTGACATTGGAATTAGTACCAAATACAGATTTTATATGATTATCAATGTTATAATTAGGTATAATTGGACCATTAATGTATTTTTGAATAATACAAGGATTATAATTTGTAAAACACATTTTTAATTGATGCCTTAAAGTCAAAGTTAATAATATATTTTTCATTGATCCGGATATATTTGCGGTAGATTTTAATTCATGATTTTTAGACTCAAATCTCATAGACCATAAATGCATTAGTGGTCCACATTTCAACATAATTGCAGGATAGTGAAGTTTTATATGAAATTTAAATTGTAGATGAGAAGCAAATTTTAAATACAAACTTAAAAACTCTTCAATCAATGTTTTAAACAATACAACATGACTTCTCAACACTCTAGGTGATGTTATTATATCAACTATTTGTCTTAATTTCAGATATAATTGCCAAACACAGTTATCCTCTTCTACAAATTCACCAACCATTAATCCAAAATAACGTACAAAAAAGAGCATTTCTGCAGCAGACATTTTAATTTGTATATGATCGGCTGATATAAATGGAGGCATATTTGAAAGTTCTAGTTTACCATAATTGAATGTATCGATTCTAGAATTTAGAGTGTCTAAAGAAAATCGATTCTCAACAAAAATTAAGTGATTTAAAACAATGACCATTGTATAATTTGCAGTGCCTTCCAACACATCGTGCATAATATCAACAGTCTGATTTATGCAAACATGGAAATCATCTATTTCATTAAAAATACATTTTTCTTTAATACCTGTCAGTGAATAATTGTTTATTTTTAGACTCTTTTCATATTTTCTGGACTACGCAAATCCTTACATTTTCAGTAGTTTGATTATTCATTTCAAGATAAGGAATTTCGCATATTCTACAGCAATAGTTTGCACTGAAGCATTCTACAAAACCGAATATTGAATGCAATCCCAAGTTGTCACCAATAATAGCTCCACATTCAAAATATATCTTAATATTTTCATTTTTAATAGATATTGTTATACCATTTTTTTTCAGATCATTTAATTCTTCAATTAATTTTGCAAATATTGCTCTATTGCCAAATTCTTTTCGGTCATTAGAATAGAATAAACAAACAAGAAAAATACTACTTATCGTGAAGCATACTGCTTTGGAAGACATGGAATAGACATATATACAACACCTAATTTGTTGTTTCCTGCATGACTTCCTAAAGCATTACCGACCTCCAAATCATCGAAAAAAATAAAAAGTGGTAAAAAGAATTTAGTTCCATGATTTTTAGTCTTAGAACGCCAAAGATCACCTTGTATAAAATTAGATAAAATTTCTGGTTCATTTTTCAAATGCTCAACGTACTTTTTAGTTTTATCGTATAGTTCAGGTATACTAAAAATCGATTTTAATGTATTTTTTAAAGGAATATATTGTCCAAACACATCCTTTGGTTCTGAAAACAATAATTCCATTGCGTTTAGATTCTACAATTCTTGAACCAATTTTATATTGAATAGGTAATACAAGAAATCCTTTGTCATAAAAATATTTTAATCTTCTATGCTCAGTTGAAAATATTTCAAAACAACTAATAGCAGAATTAAGTATACGTGGAATATCATAATGACAACTTGTTCACATTATTTATTAAATAATATTGAATTTGTTTTATTATATATGGAACGTAAAGTTTTCTAATAAATTTTGTCAATTCTTCAACGATGAACTGAACACAGTTTCGTGGTATCATTGAGTTGTTATACAATGATAACCAGAATTTACCCAAAAATGTTTCTAAATTAATAGAAAAAATCATCAAATGTCATATTCATTTGAATATGTAAAAATGAATGTGATAAATTATAATTTATAGTCTTTTAACATTTAATTTTTATATCTATTTAAATCACTTATAAGACGATTGACACATGTAAATGATGAAGTTTTTTTGTAACTTCATAAATGTATTTTTCTAGAAATTCCCAAACGTGTTCACACTCTACTGAGTAAGTTGCATTCAATGCGTGTATGATTTTAAAACATGTGTCTATTGCTTTTAAGGGGGTAGGTAAAACATATCGCTGATCATTTATTACTACAAACGAACTTTCGATGTTATCTAATAGTCCAATGATGACTACAAAAGGCTGAAGAGTCAATTTATGCTGCTTGTAAATCCTAATTTTGCTTTCTATATATGGTTGTAGTTCATCAATAGTCTGTAGAAAAAAAACAATAAAATTGAAACTGAAACTTGAATTGCAATGTTAAAAAAAATTACACAGAGATTGTAATATTTTTAATTCAAAAAATTCTGAAACACTTCGTTTTTGAAGGAGTTGAAATTCATAAAAATTTATTTACCTCTGCATGAAAAAGAAATGATTGCTTAATGTCAGTTATATTTGGTCTCCAATGTTTTCCTGATTTTTTAGATTTCTTGTTTATTGTACCCAATAGTAATGGAAGTAATTCAAGGGCAATAATCTCAATATTACCAAGATCTTTATAGAAAATATAGTCATGAAAATTACAATTAACGTTAATATTTAAGTCGTTAAGACAAATGAAGTTACCTGAATCGTTCGCCAATAATATATTATTAGTCTTGAGGTATTGCGATACTTGATAATCTTTTCGTTTCTTACTAATATTAATAATTTTTTTTGCAACCGATGGCCATTTTAGAATTAATTTATCAACTGCCTCTTTATGAATTTGTTTAAAATCTGATTCAAACTGTAACAGAAAATTTCATTTGCAAACCTTTGTATTTAATACATGCATCAATATATTATAATACTTTTATTCAGAGGAATTAACTATGAAATTTACCATAAATAAGCAGATGGTGTCTTCAATACATTGAATGTATTAAAATACATATCAATTCGTTCTGTATGATAAGCCAATCTTTCTTTAAAACTTTCTTGCCATTTTAAAAGCACTTCACTAAATGGTTCTATATGATTTTTAAGCCATAATAATGAATCACTCAACGTAAAATATCGTTTGTATTGCTTATTTCATCTATAATTTAAAAAAATAATCAATAGAGATATTAGAATAGTAAACATTATTGAATGAATAAATTAAAAAAAAGCTAATTTCATCATTTTTAAAAAACAAAAATATTGAATAGTGTAAGTTATTCGAATTTAAAAAATATTTACGTTGATCTATATTAGAATCAGAAGTAGGATGTCTAATTCAAATAAAGTTTTCTCAGATTGATATATTATCATACAGAAGTCCTCTAGCACCAATAGGACCATTTGTGCCTTTTGTCCAGGGTGTATAATATAAGTCTTCTTCTGTCATCAGGAAATAATCTACAGATCTTTTGTCAACTTTTTAAATCTCTCAGCTGTAATCCTAATTGAAAACAATTATAAAGAAAGTTAATTTTCAACTTCCCAAAACATAATTTAAAATATTCCATCAATAGCTACGTACTTGAATTTTTTACTGTTTTCTAATTCTGATTCAATGATTACACTAGTGAGTAACCGTCGGTTTATTGTGTGTCTAGATTAAATTCTGCTAGAATAAGCCTTCCACGAAAACATTTTAATATAGTTGAATTTCATTTTGAGAGTTTCCTATACCAATATTCATTGACACAGAAAAAAGTAATAAATACATTTGAAAGGAAGAACTGGAAATCTTACTGGATGATGTTGAAGACAGAGGCATAATAGGAATTTTCGATGTTGGAAGATTTTGAAGTTGGTGCAGTGGAATTGGAGAGAGTGTTTGTTTCATAGAAATAGATATGAGATTTGAAATAAAAACTTCATTAAGACCGTGATAGTTGATTCAAGCAAAAGATTTTGACTCTTCTAAACTATCATCATGATATTACATTATATTGTTTTTGCAATTATATGAATACTTTCGTTCTTAATAATAAAACTACGATTTATTATATTTCGACATAAATTGTTTATAATGTTCTTTTAAGAATTATATCTTAATCCAATTTGTGGAATTGAAGTTCAACATAAGGGCATCAGTTAAATTAGTAACAACTGCTTTATCAACTATATTGACTGTAAAAGTAACAAAATTTGAGATGAATATAATTATATAGAGAATTGAGTTTAACCTAAAAAATTTTTTGAGTGAAACTATTAATTCCTCTGAACACTAATTATTATAAATAATCAATTTTTCATATTTAAATTTGAATAAAGATACTATTGTTGAATAGGTTTTTTTGTACTTACTGTTGAAATGAAACGCAATTAATTCTAGATTCCACTTTTTTAAAAGTTGTTTAACAAACTCATCCATTGTTACAAACTTAACACACACTTATACACAAATATCACTTTAATGTTGACATGGAACAGACAATTTTGATTTAATAACAATCTCATATGATATCCATCACCTTCTCGGTTTTTACACAAAGATAATATGTACACTATATTTTTATAATGTATTTTCACGAACATCTACGTTGTCGATAGAAAATCCACGCTGAGCAGCGACTAAATATACGAAATTTTATTTTGTTTTCCACTAACAATGTGATCTGTATCTCTTCTCAGAAACTGAGCTCAGGCGGCAAGACATCACAACAAAACAAGCGTGAGACTCGCAGTAGCGACGCGTGTCTAGATATTCTAAAATTACTCGAAACAGTTGATCAACTCTATTATTGCGATTTATTTAATTCTAGCGTACTCAAACAGTTACATAGATGGCGCTAGAATTTATAAATTCACAAAAATTTAATAATTGATCGGTAAATTATCGATCAATAATCAATGAAAAAATGTTGTTTTTTTCGTATTTTTTAATTATAATTCAATTATCAAAAAGGAAATCATTTTTAGTTATTCATTAACTAATTAATATCTTTATACTATCGCATTTTTAGTTCAATTAACAACAAATAATAAAGTATCCGAACCTAATTATCACGTTAATTTATTGCAGTTTGTTGTAAATCGTACCGCAGGCAGTTTTTTTACTGCACTTTTTATGTGAAT
>NW_023276676.1:0-20962 GCF_013357705.1 Chelonus insularis
GATTAGTAAAAAAAAATAAATCGAAAACAGCACGAAGGGATTCGAACGTACGGTCTTTTTCATTGCAGTCTGATTTGCTTAACAGTAGTCTACCGGTTCTATGATGTCAAAAGTTATCTCTCATGTGGATTTATTATTTATCAATCACATACATATGCGTCATTCCCGCTGTTTTCAGTATAAGAAGATTAGAAAATATACTTTGAATAGAAAATAACATACGCAATTAAAGTTTTTAAGAATTGTACATTTTTGTAACACCATAAAAAAAAATTCAGACTGTTGATTTTTATAAAAAACAAAAAATTGTGTTCCGTCTTTTAAGAAAGAACAGCATCTTGTTTAGCGATTTATGTATCTACAAAAATGTAGTGCGTATCATAATTATGAAAAAACAAAAAAAAAGTTGAGTGGTGATTGTGGGATCCAATCATAAATACTTTTTTGTTGTAGACAGCCTTTTTCTACTAGTCTATATATATTGTAAAATATTTGTATGTCGCCATCTAATGACTATTAGACTAACGACAGTTTGTTAGTTAACAACGATTGCTTGACGACTAGATTGCTTATAGCAACGAGAAGAGAGTTTGTTTATCTCCAGTTTTTGTCTGAGACTTGAGTTGACCGCACGGATTCTTACTTTTAATTAATTACTATCAATCATTAATAAACATTTTAATTAATTTACTTATTTTCCGAAGTTGTTATTGAGTCTTATTTTACATTGGTGTTAGAAAGTGGTTCGTTTCGCGTGCCGTGAATATTTTTGTTGGTGATTTCTGGAAAAATATTTTAGAAATCATGTCAAAGAGTCCAAGTCGGAGACAAACTCGAGCTGCAAGGAGAACGCAATATGCGGATGGTGTCGAAGACGGGAGGAATGGGAGGACGGGTGAGCGGGAGAGAGTGAGATGGAAGCGTGGGGGAAGAAGACGAAAGCGTGAGCAGAGGCGGGGGGAAGAAGGGCGAAGAGAGACTCAAAAGTGGAGGGAAGAGAGAAGAAAGGGAAGGAAGAAGAAGAAGAACAAGAAGAAGAAGAAGAAGAATGAAGAAGATAATAAGATAAGAATACATAAGATAATAAGTAATGAAGAAGAAGAATGAAGAAGAAGAAGAATAGAAGAATATCAGAATGAAGAATAATAATAAGAAGAATAAGATGAAGAAGAAGAAGAAGAAGAATAAGAAGAAGTAAGAAGAATCAGTAGAATAAGAAGAAGACGAAGAATAATAATAGAATAATAAGAATGAAGAAGAAGAAGAATAATAAGAAGAATAAGAATACTAATATAATAAGCAATAATAATAATAATAATAATAAGAATAATAATAAGAATAATAATAAGTAATAATAATAATATAGAGAAGATAATAATATAATAATCAGAATAATAATAATAATAAGCATAATAAGATAATATAATAATAATAAGAATAATAATAATAATAATAATAATAATAATAATAATAATAATAATAATATAATAATAATAATAATAATAATAATAATAATACTAATAATAATAATAATATAATAATAATAATAATAATTAATTATTATAATAATAATAATAATAATAATAATAATAATAATAATAATAATAATAATAATCATAATAATCATAATAATAATAATAATAATAATAATAATAATAATAATAATAATAATAATAATAATAATAATAATAATAATAATCTGGAAATTCATAATTTAGAAAATAACTCTAATAATTTGGTTGAATCGGTCTCAACATTTTCAGTTAACAGTAGTTCTTTAGCTTTTGCAAAACCAGGAAAATTTGATGGTTCTCAGACGTGGGAATCTTATTTCCGTCAATTTGAGACTATCGCTCGTCTACATAAATGGACAAATGAAGTTAAAGCATCGATTTTAGTGTCCTGTTTGAAGGACAAAGCTCAAGTCATTTTAGAAAATTTGAGTTTAGAAGATTTAGGGAATTTCGATAAATTGAAGAAAATTTTGGAAGATCGTTTTGGTGAAGCTCAATTTTCTCGAGCTTATTTTAGTCGTTTTCAGGCTAGAAAACAGTCTGAAAATGAAAATTTAACTGATTTTTCAAATGATTTGGATAGGCTTGTCAAATTTGCGTATCCTTCGGTCTCTTCCGAAGAGAGAGATAGAATTGCTGGTTTACCAATTTATTTCCGGATTAAAAAAATTAAAGTTACAATTTCTCTTCGTTCAGAGAGAATTGAGTCTCTTCAATTAGCAACTCAGAGAGCTTTAGAGCTTGAGTCGATTAAAAATTTGACCTTCGGAGGTCAGAATAAAAACAACTTTAACAATAATTTCAAAAAAGATAAAATTTATTATGATAATAATAATCATTCTGATTCTGTTGAAGGAAATTTAAAATCTTTCAATAATCAAAATTCTTTTCATGGATTTAGATGTTGGATTTGTGGAATAGAAGGTCATTCTAAGAAGAATTGTAAGATTTTTCAGGCTGTTAAATCAAGTTTAACAGAAAAAAATTAAATTTGATTTGAAATTCTTTTAGATTAAATTCAGAGATTTAATTCAATTTTTCTTTAAAGTGAAGGAAATCGCCTAAAGTTTTAGTTATTTTTGGAAGGTCTTCATGCATCTGAAATCTACTTAAAGATGTTGTGTTTCGAATTTCAGAAAATCTTGAATGGTCGTTTTTAAGTGATTGAATGATTAGACTCGCTCCGTATGATGATAATGAATCATTGTTGACTCTTTCTGGATTCCTAATTCTGTTGAATTCAGGGTTTTTGTAACTTCCAGTCTGAGAATGTTGGCTCTCATTGATCATTTGATTGTTGATTTAAATTCACAATGTCTGTCCTGGAGCGTTCTCGTGGAGTTACTGTAGGATATACACGGTTGGAGTCATTGTACTGGAATCCTTTTCTTCATTTATTGGCCAAAGTGAAGCAAAGTGAGGTACTAGATGTCCATGGTATCCTAATATTTTTGTTCGGATAGTATGCGTAACTGTGAGCCTAACTTATAATAATTTAGTTTGCACAGTGAGCAGAAGCTATTGAACTTATTTATGAAAATTCCTTGCGCAAGGTGGAATTGAATTGATTGTTTTAATGATATTGAATCATTTATTTGAGAGTCAGATTTTCATTTAAAAAAGGGATGCGAAGTCGGAATTTATTTGGAGAATTGACTCCATGAAATGTGACCATTCAACCTAATTATTAATTGAACATTGAATTTATGATTAAAAATGAAATTTTTAAAGAACTTTGATTCTGTGAGGAACTTTTATTTTGTTTAGTTCCATGAGCTTTCAGTTTTTGGCTTTTCCTACTCTTTGGGTTCTTATGGTTCTTCCCAGTGGTTCCTCCTGATGAAAAAGAAGGATGGAAAGGGAATTGAAGATGGAAATTTTAATTTTTAATTTTTAATTTGACTAACGGACGATTAGTTCTTAAGAAATCTTTTATTGTATAGAATCACGTTATTAGTTTAATTTAAATCATTTTGGTCTGTTTGGAGGTTTTTACCCGCCGCAGGATTTTTCCCTCCTAATTATTTGTTTTATTTATTTTAAAGCAGACAGAGTTGGGAAGCGGCAATATTGGAATCTAGGCTGACTGATTATTATTTTGATTATCATAATTTCGAATTAGAAATTAAATTTTAGATCTTTCATGTTTTTTTATTTCAGCCTAATCCAATATTTTTACCCAACTAATAGGAATTGCCAGGTGGCAATTTTTTAGGAGATCGGGAGAAGTGTAAAATATTTGTTCGTCGCCATCTAATGACTATTAGACTAACGACAGTTTGTTAGTTAACAACGATTGCTTGACGACTAGATTGTTTATAGCAACGAGAAGAGAGTTTGTTTATCTCCAGTTTTTGTCTGAAACTTGAGTTGACCGCACGGATTCTTACTTTTAATTAATTGCTGTCAATCATTAATAAACATTTTAATTATTTACTTATTTTCCGAAGTTGTTATTGAGTCTTATTTTACAATATTATAAAACAAATAGTTTCTTTGGTACAAATTCATTTTGGAATAATATTTTAAAGGAAGAACAAAAAGGCTAAAAAATCATTTATATGACAACTTCAACGAAAGTTAGGGACGGCACATCTATCATCAGTATTATGATAGAAAAATTGTTTTTAACTTCCCAGCGGGAAGTGCGTATGTGCATATGTGCGTTCGGAATTATTTTTCGCCTCGATTATCTCGAGAATGAACAATGATATCGACGTGGAACCAACTGCATTCGACACGTAATTGCGCAACTTAGAACTGATTCGGTTTTCAACAAAATCGGCCCAGCCATTTTATTTCAGAACCAAAAAACTAGCAAAAATGGAAAATGACCTGAATTTCTCAATTCATAAATTATACCATTTTTTAGACAAAATTCGAAATCTTTCAAAAAATATGAATATTAAATAATTAGAATACTTGTATAAAAATATGATGACAATATTTCATCGAAAAAAGAAATTTTGAAAAAACAAAATCAGCAATGAAAGTATTTTAAACTCGTGTCAGGATTGAGAAAACAGCATTAAAGATGCTATAATAGTCTATAATAATTGTCAATAATATGGAATTGTGTCCATAACAATTAAACATTGTTACTAACAAGTGATTATTGATCATAGTAATATTTAAATAATAAGTTTTAAATTGTTATAAACAATAAAAATAGGGACCCTTATATATATATGAGTACTTTTAACGCATAATTTTTTCTTTTACTAAAAAAATATTACCAACCGTAGCAGATAAATGGAAACATACTTTTTTCGTGTATAACAATGAAATTTGTTGAAAATAATGAAAAAAAGGATCTATGAGGTATATTCGAATTCTCCTAACGCACAATTTTTTCTATTATTGAAATGAAGTAACTAAGCATATCAAATGAATAAAAACACATTCATTTCGTTTATAACAATTCTATTCGTTATAAAGAATGGAAACGGGTTCTTTTCGACTTGTTTTTTCATTTTTTCCACTGGGAAGTTGGTCGTGTGGACCTTTCGGGTCGCACCCAGACTACTGCAGAGCACTGATATTTTCATACATATTCTCTTCGTGTTATCATACTCAAAACAATATAAAGCCATTTTTCAGAAGTATATATAAAAGTAGCACGAATTATTCATTCATGTGGCTTATATATAAGTCACACAAATGTACAGATGGTAGAAAAACGTAAATATCCTGCAAACTATTAGGAATATCTCTATATTCTTCGAAGGACCTTGTAAGAAGATCAAGACACACCTTATAAGCTATCAAAAACATGGTGTCACATAAATGTCCAGCTTACAGATTTTTACATACATGTATATTATCACACACTACTCCCTTTATTTCTCATCCTTCCTCTTTCACACACCTTTTTATCTCTCCTTCTCAACACATACTCTTCCTCCTCTATCACTTTGCCTCCCTTTCTTTCCTACCTGCCCGACACTCTATTACACACATAGTATGCCAGGTTGCGTCTGCAGCCGACTTACGCCTTAACCATTGGATTTCATTTGCATAATGACACAGGAAAACTGCAGAATACCTGTGATAGCAAACCTATGAGTAGCAAATTCAAGATCGCTAATAAACTGTCTGCAGAAAAAAATGCGTGACATCACACACACACGTATATTTAATATTGCAAATTCACAAAAATGTAAACAAGTATGCATTTAGGTTTAAGTGTACAAACTCAACTTTAACACTACCTAACAATTGTCAATCACAAATATGTTTTACGATTTCTGTTACAAAGTCAAATATTATTCACGTTCAGTGAAAAATGAAATGGATTGCACTATCAGACGTATTTTGAGATTAATATGATGCTGTTGTGTTTCATAATATGACCATTTTTTGAGTGATTTTACATCGGAAAAAAAAAAATACATTTTATAGAAAGCTCTATTTTAATTACTCCGATTATCGATCATGTATAAAGACTAAACCGTTTCTATTTTTTCTAGATGATGACATATTAGACGATGTGAGACCCCGAGATGGCCGTCGCGGACCGAAACGACCACGCACCATTCTTACATCTGCTCAGAGACGACAATTTAAGGCCTCCTTCGAGTTATCACCAAAACCATGTAGAAAAGTTCGTGAAGCACTTGCAAAAGATACGGGATTGAGTGTACGTGTAGTTCAAGTGTGGTTTCAGAACCAACGAGCAAAAATGAAAAAGCTCCAACGGAAAGCAAAATCAGACACAAACTCAGAAAAAGATACAAAAGATGACAGAAGAGCTGATAGCCCTCATAGCGACCACGGTGAGTCATTTTTTTCTAAATGTTAGTTTAATACTAATAGATATCAAATACAGAAGCTCTTCATAACTCAAAATTAGAGTTTACACGGTACAGACTTTTATTGATATTTGAAGCCACGCTGACACATCATTGAATTTCAACTCTTGAGCTTTTCTGATTAGAAATTATAATGCACTGTTCAAAAAATCAGCTTCTCAATCCAACCATTATTCATTGCGTCATTCAGGTAACAGGGAAATAGTTTGAAAAATAATAATTTACAGGCATGCACCAAAAAAAGGGAGTCTTACGGAACCAAAAAATTTACAAATTTCAGAATTATCTGTTCCAAGTAAGATAGAGTGAGAATATATCTATCCATCTCCGTCTTATTTGTCAGAAAAAAAGTGCGAATTCGAGCAGTTGGCGAGCGAGCTCAGTTTCCACTTTAACTTCTGTTTCCAAGCCTGAAACTTATAATCCATAAATGTAAACAACATAGATAATTACGCATGTATATGCTGGCTCTGTAAAAAGATCGCTCGGCTTTTATTTAGCTGAACGGTGTCCGATTTCAACTACAGCAAAATTTTTTTTTATTCAAATTGCATGTAATTGCAATTTTATCATACCAAAAATGAGTTTTCAGTTTCAATTTTTATGTAAAACCATCTTTTAATTAAACGATGAAAAAATTTGAAAACGGCCATTAACCTTTTTTCATACAGATACATTGATAATAGCCTGTTGTTAACAACTTATTGACAATGAAAAATAGTTTAAACAATCCGCGGCGAGTTCCGGCACATCGCGGGCAAGCTTTACACCCACTCTTCATGCCCAAGCCTGCTGCTTATAGTTCACAAGCATAAATAGAGAGATTATTAATACGACAGCTCTGCGGTCAGAACGCTGGACTTCTATTTTGTCGATTAGGGTTCGATCCCAGTAATAGTAATGCAAAAATGACTTGTTTACATTAGTTCAAAATCAATTCCTATTGTTTTTCAAAGATAATATTTTCTGTAAAAGAAAATTCATAGTAACTCCTTCTTCGACCTTAGTTTATTTTCAGAAAAATAAGTTTTTTTATACTGTTTAAATATTCTTTCACTCTGTATAATTAATAGGAAGACCAATTTTATAAAATATACGAATAATTATATCTAGAGTAGCGGTAGATACTTGACGCCACGTCACCTGCACTTTTTGCCTATCCAACTATTGCCCCTTGTCAAGCTAAGGCGCTCTAGTGACTTACATTTCTAGTGCCGACCGCCGACCAAAGCGGATAAAACTGGTACTACGGGAGACCAAAATCCAAACCCGCATCCGGGGCTGCAAAGTCGAAAAACGACATGCAGGAACCGGGTGCTTTCGGTCAATTGAGGTTGGACTCGTCGTGATATGTTGCAAGGTCTTAGGCTAGATGCGTGTATCCTTGTGCCTTTCTAAAGGCGCGAGAATATTACGTCCCAAGTAACGCCGTCACTAGGAGTAGAGCCATTTCCAGAGTTATGCCTTATAAGGCGAGGTACTCAAACAAAATGTCCTCCTCAGGACAGGGAAACAAGAATTTACATTGCCGAGGAACACGCTACTTTATACTGAAAAGTTCGCTCGTGACGTCCCGACGCAATGTTTAACTGTAAATATCTCGATAACTAATCCAAATTAGGGAATAATTTTTAGTATACAATTAATAACGTCTGTTAGCTTTGATTTGAATCGAAAATCAGTTTCATTCAGTAAGTACTTATCAAGATACAGAATAGGCCACACCCCTCATTCTGTTTTCCGCACATTTCAATTCAATTTCTAGCCTCTTCTTTGTCAGTCTTATCTAAAAACCATTTGACGCAAACCTCTCTCTCTCGTAGCCAAGATTTTTCAACGATATATATAGGTATACTCCAAATGTGTAATGTCAGCAAATGAATGGTTTTTATGTTTCGTTCGTTAATATTCATAAAGAAAATATAAATAATATGAATTACTTATGGATTATTTTTAAATATGAATTATGTGAAACATGAGTTGATTAAAATTTTTCAAATATTGAAATTTCAGAAAATATTTTTTAATTCTCTAAAAATTTCAGAAAAGTTTGGATATTTTCGATGAATTCCTAGTAATGCCTAGAATTTTTCAGAATGTTCGAGAATTTTACCTTTGTTGGCAAAAAAAATCCGTTTCTATTGAGGATGCATGATGAATAATTTTTTTCGCTCATAGGAAAAATATGTCGTTGGTAGAAATCGTACATATTTCATTGACCTCGTTTTCAATTCTTTATAAAAAATGCAGTTCTTATGAAAAAAAATTTTCTATGTCAAATAACTTTATTTTCGTAAAAGAAAAGATTACGCGTTAGAAGAACTCAAATATGTTGTATTGAACCCGTTTCAACTGTTTATAACGAATTCAATTGTTATAAACAATTTACAGAAATAATAAGTAGCCTATGTTACTTCTATCGTCCCATTTTTTATAGCTGCAAAGTTTGATTGAAATCAGTTCAGCCATTTCTGAGATTACCCGAACAGACAGACAGACAACAATTCTAAAAATGGCCATTTACGTTTTAACGGCACGCAAATAACCCTCTGAGCTCATTTTGAGGCAGTTTTTTTTAAAATCATAAACAGACACTCTGATTTTATATATATATATATATATATATATATATAAAATCCTACCAAAACCGACTTCACCAGATGTCGGTAAAACTTTGCGCCAAGTCCACGTCCTAAGTGACTCTAATATAATAACATTCATATGTGATAGACTATTGGAATATTTAGATACCAAAAATATTTGAAATTACATGTAATGTCAAGTCCTACAAATTGCCTAATTTTCTACAAATTCCGGGAATAAAATATAAAATATGATAACCGTATACTTTTTTACTGAAATATTTGTCAATGTTTTCAAATCATAAATGCTCATGAAGTATTTTAAAAATAGAACATCATTAAAATTGGGCCAAGTCATCAATTTTTTCTTCAAATGAATATTTTTTTCGATTAATTTAAATCACCCAAAAAATTGCTGTTAATTCTTAACATTTTATTCGAAGAATATTTTTGTAAATAACATGAAAATGAAAATGATATCTTCGAAAAGTCCTTAGTTTTTCCTTATCAATTGAAAGCAAAAAGATTCTATTCCATTCAATAAATGACTCGGCATTACATGTGATTTCAGTTATTTTTGGTATAGTTCTTTGTACATAAGGACATTTGAAACTGGATTGGGCAGACTTTCAAGCAAAAGTGGGCTAAGTTCTATAGTTTTTTGATTTCAAACATAATTTTTATCTGTAATTCAAAATCAACTTAAATTTCATAAGCCAATAGTACGTTTCTAGTTCGAAAAGATCATGAAAAAAAAACGCGGCTAACTTGGCGTTTTACTTGATTTCACATATTTTTTTGATCGTACCTTTTTTTCATTCAAACTATTTTTACTTGAATGTGGAATTGGCGCCAATTTTTACAGGCATTCGTAAATGCCTGTTTTGTTCGGATTTCACTTATTTTTAAAATGAAAACTTCTTTAGGCGCGTTGGAGCAATTTTTAGTAGGAGACAAACTTGTGAGTTCACATCACCAAACCATCTGCGTTACCGATGTAGTAACGTTAATAGTATGTCTATAGCTATGATAGATATTAAAACGTGGACTAATACTGATAGGTTCAATTTACAAATTATAAATTTTCAATTCTTCATACTACAATTTCGAAAATTTAAACTATTGTTATATGATAGTTTCAAGTTTTACTTCTATCACTAGTCCCTATGATTGCCTGAAATTTCGTCTTTAAACTTACTGTGGGATTGCTACGACGATAACAATTTGATTTTATTTGAATATTTTTGTATTTCAAATTTCTGAAAATCGAAATTTTTGAGCTAGATACATTAGTAAAAGAAGTTGTATAATCATTACGAGCTTTAGAATGCTGTTACTGAAATGACTATCATTCGAAAAAACAGTGGTTACTCTACGAATACATTTCTCAAGAAAACTAGTACCATTGATAGAAGATAGGAATGTACAAATTATTCTATGGATAAATTAGAATTTCAGATGCATTCATAGAATTCTTCTGCAAGAAACATTGATGGCCTCCTTCACCCCATATAGCTATCCCTTACCCAACTATAAATCTTGTATTCCAAGTATAATGAAAATCATACTGATTATCGAAAAATTTTATTATTTATCACACCGTTTTGATTATCAAACAATCTATGATAGCATGATTTTGCACATCTGTCGTAATTCAAAGTTTTAATCGTTGAATATGAGTACTTTTACAACTTTTTCGAAGGTCTGAAGTGTTTATTGTATAAAAATAGAATGTAAGCGTGTTTACTGTTCGTTGGCCATCTTTCATACTTATGATTTAAATCATCGATTTTAACCCACTTCGAAGATGTTTTTTTTTATCATACTGTAGAAATGACCTGGCGATAAAGACTTACTTTCATAGAATACAGCGCTCTTTTCTGTGTAAATTTTATGACAGATATTGCCTTTTCTTTTTCGCCATCAGGAAATATATTTAAGGAAACAGCAACAATGGCCCAGTAGAAGGGCCATTGGAATTTTACGTTGACATTCAGTTTCCTGACTACATGTTGGACAAGTACTTTCTTCTTTTTGACAATGAGAATAGGCGTTTTTTAGTAAACTGTTAATATTAGTTATACTTAAAGGAATCGAAAACGATAATTGGATAGTTTCTTCTGCGTACGAATTGACATAACTGCAAGTATTGCATCGATCCATATATTGTAAATGATTAGTAAATAGTTGTTGGATTTCATAATATTTTATACATAACGAATCAAATAATAATAGAGGGTCTGTTTTTCCATCAGCATTAAAATGATTTCCAATATCTTCTAGCAGTATGGAAGTATTCAGGTCACTGTGATAATTTATATACATTAAAAATAATTGTTTCAAAGGAGACTTAGAGGTATCAGTCAAATCTCTAGAAAAATTTGATGTCAAAATACAATTACTAATTAATTGCATAGTAGCATTTGCAAAATTTTTTCTCCCATTATCGTCTTCTAATCCATTGATTGTAATTTCTCGATTTTATGATCTGCAAAATTATGACTACTATCAGAAATATCTGATTTATTCACAGTCTACTAAAAATCAGGTACTTTATTAGGAGTCTTTCGTTAAGTGCAATTTCTCAGAAACTATGTTTTTATACAAACATAATTTATAACTATTTCAGCTATTTTCTATGCTACATAGGTGTATTTTTTGCTTTTCTATTATTCTGCGGAACCCGTTCTTATTTCTTCAAGACAGAAAAAAGTTCAACTTAAAAATGTCTTATAAAAATAGCGAAAGATATGATATTTTAATAAGACATTATTTAAGACTAAAAACAACTTATAACTATTTTAGCTATTTCCTATGCTACATAGGTGTATTTTTTGCTTTTCTTTTTTCTATTATTCTGCTTATGATATAAGATAACTACCTATTAAATATGAAAGCATAACATGTAGTAATTATAAAGATATTTGCATATAAAGATGCGTTGATGACGTCACACAAAATTTTTCGTGTATAGAGTAGTCTATAGCCTCGGTGCTCATGAGGGAAACAGCGCACTAGTAAAAAAACAGAAAGAGAGAGAGAAAGAAGGTTAATGTGCGGATAGAATATTTTTTCTCGTATGTCATCTATTGATGTAGAGCTGCCAACTCAAGAAATCTGAGAATCTTGACTTTTGTCAAATATTTTTTAGAAAAGTTCAGACTTTCAATCTTTACGGATAAATATCTTCTCAATAAATAGATTAAAAATTTGTACAGCGTATTTGCTGTACTTCAAAAGTTAAAAGAAAAAATAGAATTGAGAGGAAAGGGGAAGGGTAAAATTTCTTGTGAAGAGTGTCTCCTGTTTCGCGCTGTCATGAGAGAGTGCGAGAGAGAAAGAGAGAGAGAGAGAGCGAGAGAGAGAGAGAGGAGAGAGAGAGGATAATATGAAAAAGTGTGAGAAACAGAAAGTGGGACGTGGACTTGGCGCGAGTGACGAGCAGATCACTCTTGATAAAATGTTCAGTGTCTGTCTGTATCTCGAGAAGGTTGTTAACAAGGTTATAGACAACTTTCTATTTATGTAAATTGTTTATAACGATTAAAATTGTTATAAACAATGAGTAATATACTTTATGCTATATATTTAAATTCTCTCAACGCATAATTTTTTTTTACTACAATAAAGTTACGAACTACAATAAATGCATAGCAATGTGCGTCTTAATTTTATCTATTTATTATTATGAAACGTAATTCTACGCATTATGCGAATGAAGTTACGGGAATCTGCTAGTTCATAACAAATTAGAAAAAAGAAAAACATACGATACATTAATAGATACTGTTATAGTTTGGAGCATAATTATAAAACTTGTGTCAGCCTTTAAGTAATTATTTATAGCGTATAAGGAAATATGACTGATACTTTTATTAATTATTTTTTAGAATTTTTATCTATTTGGTTCTTGTTTTAAGTCAAGAATTTAACAATTCTGAATACTTAGTTTCAGCATATAATATTTGACTTTGTTATAAATAGATAAAAAGGGAATCTATGTTATTAATTCGAATTCTTCAAACGAGATATTATTTCCTCTACTAAAAAAAAGTTACGTGTTATGTAACATAGATAAGATAGATAGATGTAACATAGATCAAAACCGACTTTATTTGTTTACAATGCCTAAATTTGTTCTGAATAATAAAAAGCAGGATTTATGCATCAATTGGAGTTTTTTTGGCGAGATATCATTTCGTTTACGGAAAAAAAAGGTTACTAACACTGTAAATTAAACAGAATTTTTTGTTTGTTTGTAACAATTGAATTTCTCCTAAGCATTGAAAAACAGGATATATGTGGTAAATTCAAATTCTTTTAACGGGACATTTTCTCTTCCATTCATAAAACGTTACTTGTCATTTTGAATAAATGTGATCGAACATGTTCTTTAGAACGATAATTTTTTCTAGATGAGCATAAGTTGAATCTTACATTAGAATTCGAATTTCTATTGTTTTCCATTAATGTATCTGAAATTACCACATTTAAACGACAAAATTGTTATTCAAAACGTTACTCAATCAATCGATTCTTATGCAACGTAATTATTTCACATTGATTATTTACAATAGATAAGAGATTCTTCAATAATCGAGTATTGTAACGTAGATTGTAAGGAAAAAACAAAGCACCCTTTCTAGTAGCCAGTCCTGACATCAGAATTTCTGTTAGACTTACGTACGTCTGTTTTTCGTTCTGCAACAGATTGCCATTTATTTCATACAAAAATTTTACGTCTGTCTGTTTTAGAAAAACCGCAGATACATATGTAAATGACAAACTTAGGGCAACATTTGTAAGTCTTACCTTGTTGTGGCCACGAGGGCTATAGACCTTTCATCAAACTTCATTTCTTTACTCCAGTGGGAAGATTGGTATTACTTCGACTTCGATTAACTCATTTCAAATCAACTTGCCTTGCTTTAATCATTGCTAGAAATGAGAAATGAAGTTAAACAAACGTCTGTATTCAATACTAAGAGAATTTATAATAAATAATCGAACTCAAGATGATCACGAGAAATTTGAGTTGTTTTACTGTAAATGCGAGCTTTGATTAAATGAAGAATACTGACGAATAAAAATAAATTTTAAAAAAACTTTTTTTGTTGTTTATTGATCTTTCGTATGTAGCTAAGTTACCACGTCAATGTATTATTCATTATTATTATTCGTTTATTAGCAAAAAAAAAGCTATACATAGAATATACATATAAGGATGAATCGCGATTTATAAACAAAAGGAATAAAAAGTATACATTTATCGAAAGTATTCTTATAGAAGAAATGTCTAGAAAAACAAAAATGAAACAAAAATAAATTTCATCCAGATCAGATTAATAGTCTTATTACACAACCAACTTGAAGTTTATTATTCTTGATTTCAGTCAATAATTGTCTTCGAAAAGAACACTTTAATATCTCTGATCTCTAACAAACTTATTATACAATGGAAAACCATCATAATCGATGCACCTTTTTTCTCTTTCCGTTCTTTTCCATTCACAGCCAAATTATCTGCTCTTCAAAGATTATACTTATAGCTCTTATACGACACAATATCACAAATATAATTTGGAAGCATCTTATTGAGCATTTTATATATGAAAATACAAACATTACACTTTATTCTTTGCTCAATTGATAAGAAACCTAAAGTATTCAACCTATCTTCGATTCTCGTATATCTGTTAACATTTGATATTACTCGCATAGCACAATTTTGCAATACTTGTATTTGTTGATATACTTCTGATTGAGGTTTAATAAAATTGTACTGCAATATTCTAGGTGCGGAGATATAATACTTTTGTATAATGTTATTTTGGCAAAATGACTTAATGTGAATCTTAACCTACTCGTACAATTTATTTTTTTATTAACTTTACCTATAATCCATTTAGCATGCTCATTAAATTTCAGTCTATTATCATTAATTACACCAAGATATTTGGTTTTACAAACTCCTTCGACTTGACAATTATCAAACCTTATTTGACATTTTTCACCAGAACTTATTCTTCTAGTATCTCAGATTATCATATAGTTTTCTTAATATTAATTATCAATGAGTTAGGTTTCATCCAATCTCTTAACATATCAAGACTTTTATTTAAATTCACTTCTATATTTTTTACATATTTACTGCTCTTACAAATTAATAAATCATCAGCAAACAATCTGCATTCACAACCTACTGCTTTCAATTCATCTATTACATCATTTATATACGATATAAATAACAGTGGTCCTAACTTGGACCCTTGGGGTACACCATGCAGTACATTCTGCTCAGCAGATAAAACATTATTAATTTTTGTTGTTGTGTTCCATTCTCAAGATATGCACTAAACCATTTCAATACATTGCCTTTTATCCCATATTTATACATTTTATTCAATAAAACTGTTCTACTAATTGTCTTAAAGGCTCTTTTAAAATCAATAAAGACAACTCCAACCAATTTACCATCATCAAGCACCCTTCTCCACCTACTCAAAACCTCATTGAGTAAGGTTTCACTGTAAAGCTTGCTCCTAAAACCAGACTGTTCACTTCTGAGAATGTCATTTTTATTGATAAATTCTCACAATTGGTCTTTAACTACTTGCTCTACTATCTTTTCAATAATTGGCAATGTATTTATTGGTCTGAATTCATCAATTTTATTTGTGTTAGCTATTTTTGGATGGATGAATGTTGCTTAGCAACGGTACATGATGTCCGCCGCATATACATGTGCTCATAGCCAATTTTTCTCGTGCAAACGTAATTAAACATTTTCAATCATGAATGGCACGTGCATTTAAACAGGTTTACGAAAACCACAAGCCCCATTTACTCAATAAACTAAAAAATATCTTATTATCCATAACGATTTACAATTATTTCTGGTGAATTATAGAATTCTTTATGTATTATTTAATTAACTAGCAAATATAGAACGCACTACGAGTGCACTTTTTCAATAAAATTTTCAAAAAATGTTCTTTTAATTTTAAGTAAATAATAATCTATAATAAATATTTTCTAAATATATATTGTGACGTTATTTTTTTCTGAATAACATCCTATTGACTATTATTATTATTGTTTTAATAGATGTTGGAGGCTAACTCTAACCCAGCTAGTTCGCACTAGCTATTTTTCACGTGTTGTTCTATATTTTTAGGCTTTCAGGTGCTTTTTCAATGGTCATTACAGTTATTGGTTACGTTTTGCTTACAGATTATTTTATTCCAATATATACTTTTGTTAATAACTATTTATCGTGATTGTTGATTAAAAATATCATTGTTAAAGAGAGTTAACAAGGTTGGAAGATTCTATATTTAATTAAAGTACCATAAAAGACTCAATAGGATGAGGAAGGGATAGTAGAGAGGAAGGAAAAAGTATTTGTGGAGTTGGAAACCATTAAGAGGAGAAGTAGATCGCTAACGTGGAAATTATAAGATAGAATTCGATTGTATTTTAGCTTTGAGTCGTTCATTGAGATTGGATAATGTTTGAAGTTCTGTAAGAATATTTAAGCAATGGAAGAAATTGTAGAATGCTCCAGAACTTAACTAGTAGTAAGTAGAAATAGAAATAAAAAAGAGCAATAATAATTTTTATTTTATTTTATTATACTAAAACTTACTAAAATTGTTATAGTTATTATATTATATTACATTATATATTATAAATATTTTATGGCCATTTGTCCTTCTGCTCTATGCCCTACGACGCTCCCTAGAGGGCCCTGCTCCCTGGTCCTCCTGATTGCCCCAGATGTCCTCATGGAGTCTGAAAGTAAAAGAAAAATAGGTTATAATATTAACTGTATACACTAAATAATTACTGGCAGTAAACTGTCAAGAAAAGGAAAACACGTACTCTGGACTGATCTGGAAGCACTCGAGGTGGCTCCTGAAGCAATGCAGGAGACGGTCAGCCTTGACATCGTCGATGGTGACCGACCGGGTACCTATAGGGTTTAGCTGCGTCTCGACGCCTCCAACTCTCCAGACAGAGCCTCTCCAGGTCTCTCAGGACGGCTACAATCTGTTTGACAAAAACAGGCTTAGCCAAAACCGTCTCCAGAATAGTCCGGACCTTAAGAAAAGCCTGAAAAACCATTGAAAATTTCTAATCAGTAAAGATCGTTTAATTACACGAGCTGCAAGGTGTCAAATTTAGTAAATAATTACTTACCCCCAAGTCCAGTTCCAGCAGGGCAAACATGAAGAAGTTTCCATATCATTTAAAAATTGCTCCATTTTGTGTACCCGCTTACACATTTCAAATCTGTACAAGACTGACACTGCGACGTCTTCTTTTCGAAGCGTAATCTAAAGTATTTGCTTGCATAGCAAATTCCTTTAATCGCAGAGATGAACCCTTCAGTGACCATTCTTCGCTTTACATCAAGGCTTAAATTATAGTGAGCACATGCCGCTGTTTGGTTAAAGGGTCTTGACGAGCCATCTAGCGGTCGACAGCAATGGTATGGCTTTTGGCTAGTATACAGGTGGCAGAGGATGTGTTACCACGCTCGAGAGTAAGAGTGGCGGGGCTGACGCTTGGTGGGACCGACTCCGACTCACGCCGGCTGAGCGCTGTTTCGAGCATTTAGTGTTGCCCAGTCAGGGCCTACACACGGGGGGCCTGTTGCTGCTGCTCACCACATGGGTGAATATGGGAAAACAGATAGATACATATTTAACGCTCCGAGCCATGTGTAGCACAGGGCAATGTTTGACGCCGTTACTTAGCAACGCGGCATGATGGCCACCGCAGATACACGTGCTCACAGCAAATAATGTTCTTGATCAAACGTAATTAAATATAATAAGGTACGCTATTATTGTTGATAAAGGCGTAGATTTTTTTATTATTTTATTGACATATTTCGATAAAATTTTACATTATCTCGACATAATCGTGACTCAAATATACATGGTAAAAATTGTAAAAATACAGCGTTATTGTATTGAGAGATGTTTCATATTTAATTACTTGCTCGATATTCAAAAGGAAGTGATAAATACGCATCTTTAATACGGCGCTTTTTATTTTGTAAACGAGTTGTTTTTGTTTCAGACGTGTAACAACTTGATTAAAGGGTGTTTGTCTAATTGCATCAAATGAAATTACTGTAGGCTCCGAACGTTCACTAGTAATCAACGAGCGTATTGTTTCATAATTAATATAATTACTATTTGTATAATTCGGGGTTACACCTTTTACTTTACATACTTCAGCTGTCGAACTATCAGGCTTTTGTACGATGTGAGTATAAAATTTCGGGCCACAAGAATTAAAAGATTTTATATAACTACCTGTACCATAGCTTTTGAACTCATCAGTTAAATCACCCGGGTAGTCACCCGTTTTAAGATCAGCGCTATTTTCATTAGAAATATAAATAATAGAATCAGTATCACAATACAAAGCGTGAGCACCTAATTTTTCTAGATAAGAATATAGCTTTAAACGTGCTTGAGCTGTTGGGTAACCTGCTATGACAACATTTTTAGGAGGGTGTGACTCGAGAGCTTTTTCTTTCTGTACATATAACACATATAAAATATAATTATTTACGCAGTGTAAACCGGAGATGTAGATCTCAGGATTTTTCAGTAATTTCATAAGCTTTACACGGTTATTTACTATTTCAGTCTGTTGACATATAGCAACGATGGTTTATTGGACGGCTACAATTACAAATACAGCAAAATGATTCGTTACACATATGCTGTTTTGCTTCAGATGTACTGTATATTTTTAGATGAAAACATTTTTTACAAATTGGAATTAGATCACAAATAGTTAAATCTTTACCATTAAGTGAAGCAGACCCTTTCAACAGATGTTTATCATAGCAGCTATCACTTACAAAATATCTATTACATTCATTACACAGGCGATGTGTTACAGTTTTACAAACAGGTACACTACTACAGCGCGAACATTTAGGAATGCAAAAATATAATGCGGGTGTGGTAGCATAACTTTTATTGCATGCCGTACAAAAAGAACGCGAGCCTATTGCCGCCCTGAGGTTCAATATAGGTTCATAATGGTGCGTTTGCTGATACCCATACGAATTTTACCCCGTTCAGCATAAAGATCAGCGACAACGAGTGAGCGTCGAAAGCATGAATCATCGTTATTAGTAATACTTAATATAGAACGCTTGAAAATATCTTCGAAAGCTAGCTTTTTACGGCCATGCCCTTCTGTCTCTCATACGATTGAAACCATCAAAACAATATTATCATCATTATTTAAACCACCGCTACTTTGTGCAATTTTACAAAGTAGATCCCATAAATCGTTACTTGTATATTGTTATGGTGGCCTAAAGCGAGACCATATTGGCCTACTTGTCAGCTTTTCATAATTAATAGTAAAAGCTTTTCTATCATGTGATGTACAACCTTGCGTAATGTATGTGGCAATATCAGTTAGAGCACCTTCATACCATTCTGAATGATTTTGTCTGCGGGGGTGGCTGAGGTATTTTAATAACACATTCTTTACATGTAATTTGGAACTTTTTGAAATTTTTCACCCGTTCTCTATCGATTCTGAAGCGATGGCTTGGCGGATAGATAGACGCAAAGGTGTCTGATGAGGTACTTGGTGAAACGTTGACCTTGACGTTTGAGCTGAAAATTTGTTTTGCTGTAGATCTGGTTATAGTTCCACCGCGTTGAATGTCTGTTATTAATTTAATAGTTGGAAACATCTTTATTCTTCGAGAAGTCTGCAATCATAATATTCAATACCTACACAAATTTAATAATTGTAATAAACATAAATTTAATATACACACATTCAAAATACTCACTTTCTGAGGATGATGACTTAGGTTGGCGTGTGTGATCAGCATCGGCGTTCATTTCTAAAGCCGGTGCTTCATCATCGCTTCCCTCAAATATATTGCATAATGATACGCTTGACGATAATGACTCAGGAGTTGGGTGTAAGCCGTTCGAAGGCATCTCGTTAACAGTTTCTTCTTTAGTATCAAGTCTATAAGGAATACTGATGTCACAGCTACACTGCGAATATAAACAGGATGTTGTAGATGGCGTACTGTCACGATCGACGTCCTAAGGACCATGAAACTCTGCAGTACTTTTATCACCGTAATCAACGTTGAACCAGCGCCTTTTTCTAAGATTCAAAGATATATCTTCAGGTTTTACGGCTAAAGGCAGCGAGCCACGTACTTGAATCCAATTGTCTCACACAGTTTCATAAGACACACTTGTGGCAGTTGAAGTTGATGGTTGAGGCTGATCAATGTTAACGATGTTAGTAGAAGTAGATGGCTGAGGATTATCAACTTCACCTACGTGTTTGTTTTCTTCAATTTTAATCTTTTTAGCTTTAGGGCTACTATCAGCTACTTCTTCAGTTTCAGAATCAGAAGCTAAGAGGATATAGTCCAGGAGCCGGTAACACTAAAAGTGCACTTACACGGATTTCAAAATTTTGCATAGTAATTGATAGTATTTGATCATAGGTACAATATAGGCCTGGTGTGCCCGAGTTTATTCTGGCAGAAATATTTTTTATGAATTTTTATTATTCTAATAATTATAAGTAATTAGCACTTTCATGAAAAAAAATTTTTGAATACCATTTTATAGCATGTTTTATGTGTTTTCAGAAAAATTTAGTGTGACAACTCTTATCGTCGCAAAAAAGTCTGTCACGACGACTTTTAACATCTAATGTTCATAAAATTTTTCCCTTATCGCGGAATTACTTTTTTTTGTTTAATCTCTTCCTTTTTAGTTTTTCTTTTGAAATATCTCGGTGTGACAGCTCACAACTTGACCCAAATATCTGTCATACCACTTTATATTAAGCTGCAACCCTTTAAAATCATGACAATGAAGCATATTTAATCTTTTTCTGTCCAGTTTTGAATTTGCGACACAAAATACAATCTATGTCATCTATAACTTTTTCTTTTTTACGTGTAATTTTTGAATTGAGCTATTCTTACTATGTATAATATTGTAAAATAAGACTTAATAACAACTTCGGA
>NW_023276677.1:0-20807 GCF_013357705.1 Chelonus insularis
TTGAGCTCCAGAATTGTAACCAGTCAGAGTTTTAGTTGATTCATTTTGAAGATTGTGATAGCATAACTGATTATTTGATATAGAAATTTGTGATGATGTTTTGAGTTCTAGTAATTGTTAAGAAAACCTAATTGAGAAAAATTATTATAATAAATTTGAGAGTTAAAAGAATATGTTGAACTTGTTAGTTTATTTCTGGTAGTTTGGGGACCTTCAACCCAGTCCGTTAGTTAGTTCATTTCATTTGGTCTCTTATTTCGATTATTTCTGTTGTTTAGTTTTATTTTGTTGGCCGGATGCGACCCCTCTCCACAACCTACACAACTGAGGGCCAGGACATGCCCTGTTCAGGAGGATCCTGATTTTTGTAGAACCATCTTAGTTAAGTTAGATATAAGTTGAGATTTAGTTTTAAGTATTGAGATTTTGATATAAGTTTTAGATTTAGTTTTAAGTATTGAGACTTTGAGATATTGTGTAGATTTTGAGTTAGTTAGTAAGTTGAGATATTGAGTTTAGATTTAAGTTTGAATTAGTTGTAAGTTATACCAGTTTAGTTGTTCTGGTGAATAAAAATAACTTGGCGCCCTAGGTAAAGTAGTATTAGTCTCCCAGGGATGGTTCTACTCAGGATTCCTACCTGAAGGGAGGTGCGTTATAGAGTATACCCTTTTATGGGGGGTAGAAAAATAACGTTACAATTTATTGTGTGAATTTTCATTCTCGACTCCCTAACTGCCGCTAATTTGTGCATTTATTTCTAGTGGCAACTGTTTTTGCATTGTTACATTATCAGTGAAATTCTGTGTGTGTGTGTGTCATCTTGTTCTGCTAACAAAAGGTAATAATTTTTTAATAGCGATTTTCGATCCGTCTTTCCTTTTTTCCATTATTATGGATAGTATTGTTTCGGTAGACGATATGGTGTCTTATATTATAAATGAGAAAATGGATGAAGAAATTGCATTTTTCTTACAGAAAACTGGCAGAAAAACCCGTGTGGATGGAAAGTATAAAAATCGCAGGGAAACGCGATAATTACTTGAGAAAAATCCAAGAATATCGTGACAAAAGGTACAAAATCTTTTACACAGGCGAGTCATGGTATGGAGCCGATCATAGTAGAAAAAATGAATGGACTAGACGAATTGACGCAAGTGAATTTGACAGATGTGACTTAATCGCAAGAAAGTACAAGAAGTGCACGGAGAAAGTGGTTTTATCACACCTTCTAGAGCAGGAAAAAGAGTTATCATTTTGCACATTCCGTTGTAGGAATAAAAGGATCCAACGATTATCAGGACGAAATGCATTACCAGGAATGGATTGCCGACGTACTGCGCGTACTACCGAAGAAATCGGTGATAGAACTAGATCAAGTGCCATACCACACGATGCTAGATCCAGAATTCCGCAATCCTACAACGCAATGGAGAAAGCTACAGATAATTGAATGGCTGATAAAGCGTGAGGTAGAAGTTCCGTCGTATGTTAAACATTCCGACGACCTCAACAGGGATAAACTGCTCAACTTAGCGAGACCTTACCACTATTCAAGACATTATGCATTGAAAAGAATTGGAAGAGAAATAAGAAATGACGAAGTCAAAATTCTCTGGCTCCCTGTAGCTTATTGCTAGTATAATCCCATGGAATTAGTATGGGCATACATGACAAATTACGTCGCCAAACGTAATAAGACTTTTGAAGTCAATGATGTTCATCAGCTATGCTTCGAAGCGATGAATTCCGTTCCACCGACGCTATGGCGACGATGCATTAGGCACGCGAAGAAAAAGGAAGATAAATCTCGTAAGCTCGCAAGGACAATTCCAGATAAAATCGAATCAATTGTGGAAGCTGAAAACACTGACAGCGATAAAAACGACACATTCGAACTCGGTGAACGTGACGATGGAGAATAAAGCGAAAATTGCGTTGAGAAATAACAGAATAATGGAATATCGGAAACAGAAAAACCGTCACATCAAAAATAAAGTAGAAAAGGAACAGGATGAAGAGCAAACTATGTTTACAGAACCACAAAAATGACGAAAGGTCGAAGAAGTAAACAGAAAATAAAAACAAAAAGAAAAAAAAACGGTCTAAGTGCAATCCAGAAAATCCACACGATTAACTTCTCAGAAGAGATAGGTCAAAATTTTCGATTTGCAAAATCAAACCTATCAGAAACGCATCTCACTGGAAAAGTGGAAAAAACCCAACCTTTTTCCCATCTTATATCCTATAGAGTAGGCAATAATATTAATATTAGAAAAAAATTACAGATTTTGAAAGGTGAAAAAATGCATGTTTTTTGAACCTTCTGCTCTAAAATTGATGCTCTCATAATTGTCCGCGAGCTAATTTGCGGTCTTCGATTATTCGAATCAGACGGGATTATGGATCAGACTGTTCTCTTTCTGTCTACTGATTTATATTTTTTTATATTAATAGTAAAGAAAGATACAGATTTTGAAAGGTGAAATAATCATGTTTTCTGTCACTTATTTTCTGTACTGCATGCTTCCGTGCAAGTTTTAACAATTTTTTTTTGCCCCGTAAATATATTACCTATTTTGCGCCTTTCTATGTTTAATTCTTCCATGATGTTTGCAAAAAAAATAGTTTTTTTCTTACTTTTATATCTTTAAGCCTATATAAGTAAATGAAAAAATTACGATGGATTGTTCTTGCCGTTAATGACTGTCCTAAACACCTGCATGATTTTTCAAATGTTACGTTTTTTCGCAGTTTCGTTTTTTTGCTATTTATTATTCGCGATTGCTTTATCAATAAATTTGATTTATTCAACTCAATTTTATTTTTAAACGTCTTCCCTAACTACGATAAAAATTTTTATTCGATCTCTATATTTTTCGCATTGCTATGATCGTGTAAACTTCCCTCATAAAAAATTGACCCGTAAAAACATGGTTTTTTACCCTACAAAATTCTGTAACTCGCGAAGTTTTCAATTCATTGCATAAAAATTTCCAGAGGAATTGTAGAATCGGTTTATCTTTCCATTGATTTCTTACACACCTTAACGAGATTATTCTTTTTTTTACATCGCTTTTGAAAGTTACGGGCCTATACTTTTCACGCCGATAATAGTTAATAAGCGTGAGCAAGAGAGCGATACTTTGCTCGAGCGCACGAACGCCAGAACAAAGAAAATGTCTTTTCTTTTCACTTCTTTGCTGACCACATCCGACTCGAAGGACCAATGTTTTTGGAGCAAATAAAAATGCCTGAGATCTTTTCAGTTATTTTAGTTAATTAGTTCGAGCTACAAGGTCGATAACTAATGGGCTACGCCGTAGCATGTGGTCAGGAGAAGTGCACACACACAAAAGACACTTTTTTGAGTTTAATCAGAATTTTTAAGGTAAGAATAGATTATTTTTCACGTTAACAGTAGCGTATTAACAATGTTAGCGCTCAACTGAACGTTATTAAGCCTGAATAGAATTTATCAAGAGCTTGTAACAATACTTTTATGTAAAAATAGAAAGAGCGGTCATAGAACACGTATACTTGAGCGTCACGTGGAGCGTTAATAGCTGCAAACACGTTGTAGCCGGCGTCGGTAAACCTAGTACAATAATAGGATACCTATTATTGGCTAGGTTGGAAAAGACGAGCTTTAATTTGTTGAGCGCTAAAAGAGGAGCTACGATAGGGCGAGCGGAAGATAAAAAAATAGCGGCTAAAGTATAAACCATATCTACAGGAAGTTATACGGTGTATATAGTATGTTGTATAGATGGTATTTTATTTCTCAGCGTCTCGACTATTAATTCCTTGCAGTTGGCGATTATAGTGATGAAAATTCCCAGTTGTTGCAGGCGTTTTTAAAGCAAATTTTTTATGCGCACAACGTATTTAAGAGTACTGTGCTGTATAAAGAATGATCGTGCAGCACGATATGTGAAGACGTTACTGGTGTCTTGTATTTTTAGCATTTTACTACTGTATTTCGCACCGCCCAGCATCGTAAAAGTGTATGTGTTCTGACTTCGAGTCAGCCTGGATCTGAAAAATCGAATTAAGTGGACTGTAATATCAATTCAGGAGGTTGAATGCTATAAGGTTTATTGAAAACTTTCAAACACAAAAGTTCTATAGTTAATTCTGGGCGTTTATCAAGAAAAAACACTTAACTTATGATTATATATACTTAATCACCAATTGTTCGTAAGTTGTGTACTAACTGTTTATCTCATTCACTATAAACCGAGTCGTCTGCGTAACAGACTGTCAACAATTATCCCAGACCGCGTGTAGCGAACGGCACACAATACAACGGCGTTGTTCGGATGTGTGCTGCACGTATGACTTTACGTGAGGACTTATGGCGTCAATGCCAGCACAGTTTTGCGCCCAAAGACACACAACTGCTCTTCGAGACCACTTGCACATTTGAGACTGATAATTCATGTTCACGTTTATCAGTGGGATACTGACTGAGACGACTGATATAGATTATTTCTGAAGACCGTAAGTTTACTTCAATTTCTTGATTTTTGCAACGATAGCAGTTTTAATATTTTCCATTCTGAGTTAAGGTATTCTCAGTAAATGATCTCAAGGTCTAAATATTATCTTTGCAATTATAAGACCTTTTGAAGATTCGATTATTATAGTTCAACTTTTTTTTGTGAGACGTACTTTTACAGGATGTATAAAATTTCAGTTGGTCTACGAATTTTTAAAGACAGCATGATATTTTCATTTTTAAGAGAAGTGTTTAAAAATGCAACGTAAACAACTGCTGCATTTTCATGCATAATTTTTGAAGAGTCAGTAACTGAAAAGTATCAAGGTGAGAGTGTTCTCGGTCTTGTAATTATTTGACAAAGAACCTTGTATCGATTGTAATGGCCAAAAAAAAGCGACGCCTTTTTTAGTAGCATTATTAAAGCTTTTTCGATATCTACGTCATCGATCACCATTGATTTCTCGTTTTTATCCTGAATCACGAGTCGAGCGGTGGGATAATTCATCCTGACCGTGTATATTACGTTTATTAAGATGTATTATATTACTTGTGTTATGCCGCTTATTAGCTCAAGCACACGAACGTGGTTTACTAACATCAATTTTAAGTATCGTGCGCAAAGTAGCACATGCATTAACTATTAGCGATAAAGTAAATGCGACCTGTGTTGAACCGTTTCTAAACTTTTATATCATGTTATTTATAATTATTTTTAATGCCATTGCATATAAATTATATGACCAGAGGTCCTTTTAAAAGCATTATTATTATAAAGAGGTGACGTAAATATATTCTACAAGCTGTTGATTCTGGAGATGATGAATCTAGTAAATGTGAACAAGCTACGGTGTCTGAATCTAGGGAAAACACTGTCCCTGAATCTCAAGTTGAAGAAGAAATTATTAAACACAGCACTGCTGAAAAAAGCGAGAACCCACAACCATCAAATTCGACTGGTATCACTAGTACAGTGAATGATTTAGAATGGTTCAAAGGTGCCTCAACTGGGTAGGTAAAGCTGGTAAAAAAATTTATTATGTTTTAAAAGTAATAGAGACATGGTAGTACGAGATAATTTAATATAACAAGGATACAGGCATACGTGGTCTTCCTACTAACAACATTAACACTTTTTGTGTTGTTCAACTAAGTCATTACACGCCGTAGAAGTAAAACAACTCGAATACAAAATAAGAAGCGCCATATGAGAAACAACTTTCCTACACTTCCCTTTGGCTATCGAAAAAATAATGTTAACTAAAAAAGTGCTCAACGACATATTCTGCCGGAGCGCCGAAAATGCCCGAATTTTAGCGCGCCTTCGCGGCGCTGTACATTTTTACTTGTCCACGATAGACAAGTGCCCTTGCGGACTTTTTTGTAGAGAATCGAATTCCCTACAAGAAAAATTGTAACTTTTTTTTATCTCTTACCATTTTCGCTACGTAACCGGTGAAAGGTGGGAAAGGCAATTTGCTAAACTTTGACACTCGATAAACAATAGTAATTATTGCTCGCGAGTAATAAAAATTTGCACAAATACTCTTCTTATCATCTTCTACAAGAATATGTAACGGAAAAATTTCTATTCTTATTCTATAATTAATGCACGATAGCATAGAACTTAAATTTAAAGCTACTAGACTATAGAGGGGAGGGGGTGTTTAAACAATTGACAACAATTTCATCTGTAAACATTGGTCGTTGTCCACGGCGTTCATTTGCTTTCGCGACTATTTGAGGTATGTTAAGGGTGCTGAACCTTGAGCAAAGATCAGCTACGAATTCTACGTCTGATGGCCTCATATGCGATACAAAATGTATCATAGACTCGACACGTCTTTTCTCGCTTTAATTTAATTCTAGAGTTCAGTTCGTATTTTCGGCTGCACGTGTATTCGTCTGTTTGTTTTGTAATTAGGATAGGTTAGGTATCTGGACAGGAGGTTGTTGATTAGGTATTTGCGATTTAGACGGTTAAATCTCTGCCTCCGCTCTTAAGCCCTCTAAACCAACACGTGTGAAGGTGTTGGATAAGGTTAAGTCTTCTGTGTTAACGTTACTTATGTTCATTTCCCCTAATGTCAAACCTCTATTTTGTGTGATGACTTTTTCACGACATTTCTTAGCCGCTGACGATCGGGTATCTACTCGTTTAATATTTCCAAACGGTGTTGTTAATTCTAATTTTCTTTTACGCTTTTTCGTTAGCCTAATTATATTATTTATATTTTTTTCAGGCTATAATCCTCAAGCGGGTCCAAGCGTGCCCTATCGTCATCCCTTCTCCCTACTCGTTTTCTTCCTTCCTTTCGCTCGGCTACTTTAGCGCCACTATGGCTTATAGACTGAAACTGAATGTTACGTCCCCGTCACAGAACGGTCTCTTCTTTGAGTCAAGACACAATCGCCTTCTACTCCACTCCACCATTTTCTCCTCTATAAAAATTTCGACCACTCTCTGGGCCTTTATTTCTTTTAAAATTATTTTTATTAAAGTTCTGTAGACCTTGTGGTGCATTTCTAAAATTCTGAAGACTCCCTTGTCCTCCTTTTCGACAATACTTATTTGTATGACCGGTCATTTTACAATTTTCACAATAAAAATTTTGTCTTCTATAGTTACTTGCCTCTGTAGTCTTTCCATCAGTAGCTTTGCCCCTTGGACGGGCTCTGTCCCTTATTTAAACTGTGGCACTTTGACGCTTCATGTCCTCTTTTGCTACACAACTGGCAAACTACCGGATTTGATTCAACAATATTCACTCTGTTAAATTGTTTTCTGTAGTCTCTTTTATCCTTCCCGCTATTTCCTCCTTGACTATTCTCCCGTAGACTCCCTATAGCTCTCTACTTTTTCTCTGTAGCTATAGCTAAATCTATCGTTTCTGCTAGACTCTTGTCTCGCGGTACTCGCTGTTCATACGGCGGTTTCAATCCCTTAATAAAACACTTAACAAATTCTCTCTGCAAGTTATCAATCGTCGCCCTGTCTATTTCCTGATTTGGATTATTTGCGCGATATATTTCTTCTATCTTACTACTCAACTCTTTCACCATGTTTGCATATGTCAAAACTCCCTCATCATCCTTTTGTACTATTCGTCCGAGCTCTCCTTGCAATTCAAATAATGTTTTCGTCGGCATGAACATTTTTTTCAAGTACTTAATTAACTCATCTACGTTTGCAAAATCAACTCCTTGAATACACCGACGCGCTTCCCCTCTAAGTTTATTTCTCAGCACCTGCACTAACCAACGTTCGTTTGCTGGGGGTACCATCCTCTTTGCCTCTTGACATCCTTCAATAAAGTGGCTAACAGGTGTACCCTTTCCATCAAATACAGGTACTGCCTCAAGAGCATATTTGATTGAGACTAAAGGTCCCTGATCCTGCACTGCTATTTCTGCTTGATTATTATCTCCTATATTCCGTATCTCGTTAACTTCTCTTCTCAACTCTACTTCTACTATCTCTCTCTGCCTTTCTCGTTCCTCTTGCAATTCTGACTCAATCCGTGCACGCTCTAAAGCTTCAAATTCAGGATTTGAAGAAGGTGTTCGCCGTATTATGTCCGGCATTTGTCATTTTATAATAAACGCTGTGCTCTTAATCCCTTAGTCATTACAGACACTCTTGATTTCAAAAAAAAAAACATTTCGCGCCTTATTAGCCAGCTAGCTTTTCCGCGATCTTAACCCTTTCGTGATTTTAACCCCTTTTTCGTAAATTTATTCCTTTCATTGGAATGTCACTTTCCGGTCAACAGAATCTTTTATTTCAATATTTTATGTTAATTGCGATCAACTTTTGCTTTGACTATCATTCTTTGCTCCGTTACACCATTTCTATCAGTCTAAATACCTATTTTGTCTCAGTTTGACTACTTTCCATTTTTAATTTACTTTACCTAGTATACTAGTCAAACAAGAGAAAAGAAAAACTTAAATAAAAATCTGCGTTTTGAATCTATCAATGCTTTTACATAATTCAAAATATAAAAGTTTTTCAAGTGTAAAACATTGATTGCTCTGAGTTAGTCTCATATGTATTCTCTACTTATTGATTCTATCATTCCTCAACAGCGGCTCGTGTGATTCCCCAATTTTCCGGCTCATCTGATTCAAACGTTTTTAACTCAATTAGTTTCCTCCCCTCGCTATTTAATGTCCAAATTTTGAAATTTTCCTAAATCACGAAACTTTTCCCCCTAAATGAATTTTAATAGCCTAAAAATCACGCAACCGAATTTTCAGGGGATCTTTGATTAGGATAAAAAGCTTGTTAATAGGTGTTCCCGCCCTAAACTATTCAGATTCCCTTATCTTATTACTCATTTTATTAAACAGAAAATCTAATGCGTCACGCACACACTATTATGTTACTTAAAATTCCATTTCATTAGTGCCGATCCCATCGTTATTAACCGTACTCATTGTATTTTTTCGTCACTATTGTAAATAATGATGATTCATCCTAAACAACAATTTTCAAAGGAAAATTTTACAAAGCACACAAAACATAGCGTGAAATTACCTATTATGTCTATTTTAATGGTTTTTCTTAGAGAAAACGAAAACCACTGAAAAAGATATCTTTGAATCTCTCTATTCCCTTATGTGAAGAGAAAAAAAAAAATTTTACTAAGCCAGAATTGCTATGACAACTAAGCATTCTACTATGTGATGAAAAAAGTTTCCCCAAAGGAACTTTATGAGTTTCAAAATTTGTTTACAAGAAGGTTTTTGAGAGAAATAAAAGATATTTTATCTCTATATAAGCAAGAATCTAGTGAAGTTTTACCACTGAACAGCTTAAAAACAACGATAATATTTGTACATATTGCTATTTATTCATTTTTATTCCATCATGACTTATTTATATATATATATATATATATATATATACGGCTGAACTAACACGATTCGTAATTAACCGAAAATACCACACGTTCTGCTTAATATTCAAGTAATTTATTTGATCAATTTTAACTCCACTTCTATTTTTTTAAACATATACATCATATAAAAGAAATGACAATATTCGTGTTCGGAAAGAGTCCAACGCGATAGCATATGAAAGGGGTATTTACAACATTATTTCTTCAATTTCCATCTGGGCTTTTCTCTAATTTATCCTACTCCTGACACCAAAAAATTTATTTGTGTTACGTTCCCGTAACAGAACGGTCTCTTTTTTAAGTCAAGACACAATCGCCTTCTACTCCACTCGGGTGCGGAGACCTCGCAGAGTTTATTTTAGATAGAAAATTGAAGAAATAGGTAAGGTAATCAGTGCTGGCAAACCACTATGGTGCAACAAATGAAGAAGAGAGTTGTTCCTTTTTATTACGGATAATCTTAATTAGTCTTTACTCACTTTAGTTGAATAGAAATTGTTTTACAAGGGTGAAATTGATAGGTAGCGGAAAGTTGAAGCGCTGTTGAGCATGTCGGTGCGTAGCAGGTTGTAGTGCTGCCCGAAGATACTCGGCTAGGCTTCCTGGTTGGTTGATTATCAGCCGCCCGTGCTCCCTCGCCGTACCGCACCTCTTTCTTTCTTACTCGTAGACTTCGACTTCGCTTGTTTGCTCACGTATATATATTTCCTCAAAGATTTCTCTTCACAAAATCTTTCCCGACGAGTTAAAAAAAGTTCTTTTATTATTTTAAAGAAAAAATATTTCTTTGGTCAAGTTGATTTTTTTTTTAAAATAGACTTGTCTGAGTGAATAGAAGAATTATTTTCTTCAAGAAGAAAAATCTAAAAGAATTGTTTCTCTTAAATAATTATAAATTATAGAAAATTTTTACAGTTACTGAGAATAAATTTCTCTCAAAAAAAAATCAAATCTGAGTTTAAAATATGAAGTAGACTACGGCTCAACAATTTTCACTAAGCCCGACAAAAGTTCAGCAGAGACTGAAGTTCCTTGGGAGAAGCTGGACTATTTATCCAGGGTTCCAACCCCTTTGAAAAGCTGGAGGTGGTAGTTTTAATGCCGTTCCTGCCAATCCGGTAAATTTGAATATCCAAATTTTCTTTGGTCAGGCTATCCACGTGCGGGCTTCTTGAACTGCCTTTACGCTCGCTTTCTCTTCTTTCCTTCACCCGTCTGTCCACCTAGCTTCCTTGAGTTTCCCATTTGTGCCTTTAAGTCTGACATCACTTATTGATTTTTCCTTACCTGACTGTCCTCTGCATACTGTACTTTTCTTTTTTAAATGTAATATTCTTTTTTGTTTTTGACAAAAATGTTGAGTACTCTGGTACATAACGAATCTCCCTGCTTCTGGATGAGTGCTAGTGACCCAATGGTTACTACGCGAGTCCATCATCCCCATTAGAAATTCTTTCTGCTACCCTTACCTTTGTTACTTTTATCAATAAAAATATTGAGCTTAAACTATGTGTATTAGGTGTTAACGTTTTAGTGTAAAAAAAAATTTCAAGTCGTGGTGATTTGTTTTCATGTAATTTTGTATGTTGCTTACATCAAGATTACAGACATTGAACATACATTTAAGTTACATATAACAACTTCAGCATGCAAAAAAAATTGTTACGATATTTGATTATTTAACAGTCACAACATACATTTTCTTTATATAATTAGCACACATACATTTATTATATATATATATATATTTTAACTTCCCAGTGGGAAGTTATAGTAACGGGTCTGATTTCGCGAATCGCTAATTTTGACATATCTCCACGTTTTAAGGTCCCCAGAGTTGAATACGATAGTTTTTACGTGGACGTCTGTGTGTGTGTATGTACGTATGTGCGTACGTGCGTTCGGAATTATTTTTCGCCTCGATTATCTTGAGAACAAAGAATGATATCGACGTAGGACCAACTGCATTCGACGCGTAATTACGTGACTTAGAACTGATTAGATTTTCAGCGAAATCGGTCCAGCCATTTTTTATGCAGAATCAAAAAACTGAAAAAATAGTGAACTACCTAAATTCTGCAATTTATAAATTATACCATTTTTTAGACGGAATTTCGAGATCTTTTAAAGAATATGAATATCAAATGTTCAGAATAATTGTACAGAAGTATGATGGCAGTATTCCATAGAAGAAAAATTTTTAAAAAACGAAATCAGCAATAAAGAAATTTAAAACTTGTGTTGGGATGGAGAAAATAGCGTTGAGGATAATAAAATAGTCAATGATTATTGTTAATAATAAGAAATTGTGTTCATAACGATTGAACATTGTTAATAACAAATGATTATCGATCATAATAATATTTAAATAAAAAATTTTTAAATTGTTATAAACAATAAAAATAGAGATCTATGCGATATATTTGAATTCTTCTAAGGCGTAATTTTTTCTTCTGCTAAAAAAAAGTAACTAACCGTACGACATGAATGAAAACTCATTCTTTTTGTTTATAACAATTAAATCGGTTATAAACAATAAAAATAGAGATCTATGCAATATATTTGAATTCTTCTAACGCGCAATTTTTTCTTTTTCTGAAAAAAAGTTACCAACCGTACGACATGAATGGAAACTCATTTTTTTTGTTTATAACAATTAAATCGGTTATAAACAATAAAAATAGAGATCTATGCAATAAATTTGAATTCTTCCTAGGCGTAATTTTTTATTTTTCTTAAAAAAAAGTTACCAACCGTACGACATGAATGGAAACTCATTTTTTTGTTTATAACAATTAAATCTGTTATAAACAATGAAAATAGAGATCTATGCGATGTATTCGAATTCTTCTAAGGCGTAATTTTTTCTTTTTTTTAAAAAAAAGTTACCAACCGTACGACATGAATGGAAACTCATTTTTTTTGCTTATAACAATTAAATCTGTTGTAAACAATGAAAATGAGGATCTATGCAATATATTCGAATTCTTCTAACGCGTAATTTCTATTTTTGCTACAAAAAAGTTACCAATCGTACGACATGAATGGAAACTCATTCTTTTTGTTTATAACAATTAAATCTGTTATAAACAATAAAAATAGAGATCTATGCGATATATTTGAATTCTTCTAAGGCGTAATTTTTTCTTTTTCTTAAAAAAAAGTTACCAACCGTACGACATGAATGGAAACTCATTTTTTTTGCTTATAACAATTAAATCTGTTATAAACAATGGAAATAAGGATTCATGCAATATATTCGAATTCTTTTAACGCGCAATTTTTTCTTTTTCAAGATCATTGCAGAAATATGAATATTAAATGATTGGAATACTTGTATGGTTATATGATGACAATATTTCATCGAAAAAAAAAATTTTAAAAAACAATATCAGCAATGAAAGAATTTCGAACTCGTGTCAGGACTGAAAAAACAGCATTAAAGACGCTATAATAGTCAATAATAATTGTCAATAATATGGAGTTGTGTTCATAACAATTGAACATTGTTACTAACAAGTGATTATTATTATTGATCATAGTAATATTCAAATAATAAGTTTTAAATTATTATAAACAATGAAAATAGGGACCCTTTCTATATATATGAGTACTTTTAACGCATCATTTTTTCGTTCACTAAAATAATGTTACCAACCGTATGCCATAAATGAAAACATACTTTTTCCGTGTATAACAATGAAATTCGTTGTAAATAATAAAAAAAGGATCTATGAAATACATTCGAATTCTCCTAACGCACAATTTTTTCTTTTACTGAAGTAAAGTAACTAACCATATCAAATGAATAAAAACAGACTCATTTCGTTTATAACAATTCCATTTGTTATAAAAAATGGAAACGGGTTCTATTCAAATTGTTTTTTTATTTTTTCCACTGGGAAGTTGGTCGTGTAGACCTTTCGGGTCGCACCCAGACCACTGCAGAGCACTGATATTTGTATTTTTGTTATAGGTTTATCTTATCATCGAGGAAACACTGCACTGCCACAAGAGGAGATTGGAGAACAGTTGTAAATATACGTTGTCAACAGGTTTCTTTAAAAAACCACATCTCTTTTTCTTTTATTCGGATTGGGAAATATCTATTTATATACAGCTATTGTTGTTTTATTTTGATAAATCTTATTTCAAAATGGAAGTGAAGTCAAGAAACGGTACTTAACTAATCAAGAACTCCTCCACGCATATCGATGAGTCAACGTCAATTTCATCTCGTCAGCAATGATATACAGTAACAATGTGAAGACATGAAGTGAATACGAATTATAAAGTCTACGATAAATTATTACAATTTTCCTAATGATACTCTATAGTGACTAAACAATATTGATCATAGACCAAGATTCTGACATCGCCACACTCATTATTTTCTTCGTAAATTATTCAACAAACATCACTACTAGTCTTTCTGTCTTGTTTTGAGGTTACTACAAAGATAACTTTTAGTAATCCATTATGACTGGACGTGGAAAGGGAGGAAAAAGACAACATCTAGCATATCATGAAACCTGCAATCCATCCTTTCGCCATTCGAGGTGGTGTTAAACATATTTCTGGATGAACCTTTGAAGAGACTTGTGAAGTTTTAGAAGTATTCCTCGAAGAAGTGATTTATGACGCAATAACTTACACCGAGCATGCCAAATGAAAAACTGTCACGGCAGATGTAGTTTACGCATTGAAAGATAGGGAACGTACGCTATACGGATTCGGTGGTTAAAATCAATTCGCTCAAATAATCGGAAAAAAATGGAAGAAATTAATGAAGATCTTACAACACCAACATCTTATGCATAACAGCTGTATTAAAGTAGAAGTCTGGAATATTTTGAAAAATCAGCATAACATAAGACAAATCAGAATATGAAACAACAATATTCAGTGTTCATAATTAATTAATGCCTCTAAAACGAACAGAAGGAAGCGTTGCTTTATTTAAAATTATTTTGACTGTTAACAACTGGTATTTACAACCGGGCTCTACGTCGATATTACAATATTGCCTATGAACATTTAATCAAAAACTATATGCTTGTATTCATTGTTTAGAAATAAACTAACCTTTAATTGCAAGAACATTGTTAAATTTTGTGTAGCAAAGTATACCCTTATATACAATAGCTATTGACTATAATTAAATTTATTATAAACAATTAACCAAAGAGTTATCAAAAAAATTTAAGTTTTCGGCAAATAGATCGTTAACGAAGCAAACATTGTGTTATAAGGAATAAGGATTCAGTTGAAAAGAACCGGTAGACTTTTATGATTAACCAAACGGTATGTTATGATTTTTGTATTAAGCAGCATCAATTTTCATGGTTAAGTATTGTTTATATAACGTAAATCCAAGTGCGCTATTCGTGGGGACACTTTTAACATGCTAAGCTTCTTCAATGTTCAATGCCGTAAACTATCAATAGATTTTTTACACACGACAAACAGCTTCCAGCGACTACATCGGCGCAAATATGCATAATAACATTACATAGTGATAGATTGATCGAAAAAAGTATTAAATGGTATTTTCGTAGTTTGAACAAACCAATTACGAATAGGTATTGATCTGTGATGATATTAAAAAAATACAAATAAATCCATAGGCATGAATAATACACAGAGAACAAAAAAAATTTTTAACTTATCATGAAATGAATTTTCTGTGCCTTTACAACAATTTAATTGTTATAGAAAAAAAACCGTTGTTAATCATAATACATAGTCAGGACCTTCGCTTTAATAGTGGAAGAAAATTCCCGTTAGATAAACTTGAATACCTTGCATCAAACCCTTTTCCAATTGTTAATAACAGATTCAATCGTTATAAACAAAAAGAATGAGTTTCAATTCATGTCGTACGTTTGGTAACTTTTTTTTAGCAAGAGAATAAATTAGGCGTTAAAAGAATCCAAATATATTGCATAGATCTTTATTTTTATTGTTTATAACAATTAAAAAATTTTTTATTCAAATATTATTATGATCGATAATCATTTGTTATTAACACTGTTCAATCGTTATAAACACAATTTCTTATTATTAACAATAATCATTGACTATTTTATTATCCTCAACGCTATTTTCTCCATCCCAACACAAGTTTTAAATTTCTTTATTGCTGATTTCGTTTTTCAAAAATTTTTTTTCTATGGAATACTGCCATCATACTTCTGTACAATTATTCTGAACATTAGGTATTCATATTCTTTAAAAGATCTCGAAATTTCGTCTAAAAAATGGTAGAATTTATAAATTGCAGAATTTAGGTAGTTCACTATTTTTTCAGTTTTTTGATTCTGCATAAAAAATGGCTGGACCGATTTCGCTGAAAATCTAATCAGTTCTAAGTTACGTAATTACGCGTCGAATGCAGTTGGTCCCACGTCGATATCATTTTTTGTTCTCGAGATAATCGAGGCGAAAAATAATTCCGAACGCCCGTACGAACATACGAACATACGCACATACGTACATACACACACAGACGTCCACGTAAAAACTATCGTATTAAAGTCTGGGGACCTTAAAACGTGGAGATATGTCAAAATTAGCGATTCGCAAAATCGGACCCATTACTATAACTTCCCACTGGGAAGTTAAAAAAAAAAAGTATCATGTATTTTGGACAAATTACTGGAAAATTTACGTTTCTTCAGTACTTCCAGTACTCCAGTTTAGATAGTGTACAGTAGTAACTAGTGACTAGTAACTAGTAACTGTCGATTCATTCTAGGATAGGCTTTCGAATTTATTAACTTCCCAGTGGGAAGTTTTAGTAAGGGGTCCGATTTTGCGAATCGCTAATTTTGACATATCTCTACGTTTCAAGGTCCCCAGAGTTGAATACGATAGTTTTTACGTGGCCGTCTGTGTGTGTGTATGTACGTATGTGCGTATGTGTGTTTGTTCGTATGTTCGTACGTGCGTTCGGAATTATTTTTCGCCTCGATTATCTTGAGAACAAAGAATGATATCGACGTGGGACCAACTGCATTCGACGCGTAATTACGTGACTTAGAACTGATTAGATTTTCAGCGAAATCGGTCCAGCCATTTTTTATGCAGAATCAAAAAACTGAAAAAATAGTAAACTACCTAAATTCTGCAATTTATAAATTCTACCATTTTTTAGACGAAATTTCGAGATCTTTTAAAGAATATGAATACCTAATGTTCAGAATAATTGTACAGAAGTATGATGGCAGTATTCCATAGAAAAAAAATTTTTAAAAAACGAAATCAGCAATAAAGAAATTTAAAACTTGTTTTGGGATGGAGAAAATAGCGTTGAGGATAATAAAATAGTCAATGATTATTGTTAATAATAAGAAATTGTGTTTATAACGATTGAACAGTGTTAATAACAAATGATTATCGATCATAATAATATTTGAATAAAAGATTTTTTAATTGTTATAAACAATAAAAATAAAGATCTATGCAATACATTTGGATTCTTTTAACGCGTAATTTTTTCTTTTGCTAAAAAAAGTTACTAACCGTACGACATGAATGAAAACTCATTCTTGTTGTTTACAACAATTAAATCTGTTATAAACAATGAAAATAGAGATCTATGCAATGTATTTGAATTCTTCCAACGCGTAATTTTTTCTTTTTTTATTTTTTCCACTGGGAAACTGGTCGTGTGAACCTTTCGGGTCGCACTCAGACCACTGCAGAGCACTGATATTCTATTATTAATTTAAGGCCGTGAGAGCAGCCGTGGAGTTGTGTGCCCATCCTGCTACTATCTTGTGACACTATACTATTATTGTGTCATGGTTGTCTAGGATAATAATCAAAAACTAGTAGTGAACAGTAACTAGTGTAAAGTGGTGAATGTTCAGCGATAACAAGCATACTGTAAATGGATCATCATTAAATACTCGAATGTACAGCTTTCCTAGATTTATTTGCTTCAGTCCAAATGGTCCACGGTGTTTATCACTTTTTACAAGTAAATATTATCATTAAATTATTTTTCATATCCATGATTTGGAAACGGTAGTAACTTTTTGTTCAGCAGCATTTTAACTATATGATTACGCATAATTGGAACATTATATGGCATTCGGTTCTCTGGTTTTTTTTTATAACACAATAATGTTGCAAAATAGATTGAAAATGCTCCACAATCTATACCATTTTTTTTTCCTGTACTTTATGGAATATAAACCTTCCATTGAATCTGTACAAGGTATCTAAGTAATCTAATTGATCTTTTTCCAAGTAATTCTTAATTAAACTGTCGTAGATGTGTACGTTGCCATTACCGTCATATTTTGTACAAATCCAGTGACCTACAATGTTGACACCAATAATACCGATATAAATAATCTGAATATTATTTTCAGATCTAGGTATTGCTTGTAAATTATGTAAAAATGCACCTATGTATCCTACATCTTGTTCGAAATTATATACTCCGTGGGCAGTTAGTTTTCTATTCATTATTTCATGAAATAAATTGACATGTTTATCAGATAAATAAAATCTACCATGAGACACTTCTTGACATTCTGCGATTGGAATATCAAAATCATATGGTACGTTATTATCATCTATATTGTCATAGACATTCTCAATATCGTTTAATACAATATAATCATTACTAATTATGCTTTTAGTTTGCTTATCATCTATATCATTATTATCAATATCAATTGGAAATTCATTGATATTTTTATTATCACAGTCCATGCTCATATCGTTACTGATTGTCATTTCACTACAATTGTCATTTGTAGTTGTGCTACTTACATTAGTGCTGTTAGAATTGTCAGTGGCATGCACAATAATATTATCATTATAAATGGCATATATTGGTTTATGATAGGTAAAATATGATTCATATACTCCACATTGTAAGTTATGAATATTAGAAAAAATGACATCAATTTGTGTATTCAATGATGTAGTAATACCATCTGGTGGCAATTTCGATAATAATTGGTATCGTTTTAAACAATTGATCAGGAAATTATTTTTTTTGTTATTATAATTAATGATGTCATAATTAAAATCTTCCATTAATAGGATAAGACTATTGGAAGGCAATTTTTGTAAAATGTAATCGATTGTTTTTTTTAACATAATTGTTGTTGCTTTAGGCGATTTGTAGCCACTAATTAAATAGTCCAGTCATATTAGATTTTAAATCGTGAAATCTTGAAATGGACGAAATTTTAATAGACTATTTGTAGGGGATGTAGAATCAGTTTCCCCTAAAAAAAAGTGAGCTCCGACACCGGGCAAGGGTTAAAATCACCCTTTAAACGCTTTTTTATGCATTTTTTCATGTTTGTTCTCATTTTTTTCGAGAACTATAACAGATATAAAAAAATATTTTAACCAAAAGTTGTAGCGGCTTCAATTTTACATAAAAAAGTCCGCATCTTCGCAACCTTACCTGTAACAGGTAAGAAGTTATTGACCTCTAAAGGTTGGAAAAATTCAAAACAATGAAGATATTGAACACCCTGTGGGCACGATACTGCTGTGAGAGAAACAAAGCGATATCACACTCATTGCGAGTATTTTATCATAATAAACGTGCCTAAACGAAACACAACGTAAACAAAACCCACGGGATAGACAAGGAGGGTTATGTTTATGTATTCAAAATATAGGAAAAGATAGCTGACGTCACAAGGTCAGCATTTGTAAGACTTTAAAGAAAACTAAGTGATCACCAGCATTGTATAGAGTAATCACCCCAAGTGACATAAAAAAAAATCGCAAAATTAAATAGCATCAATCGATAAAGTTTTTAATGCTGAGACGATTAATGATATTCATTTTTTTGATTTTTTCTTAGCGATACATGGGGTAAATGAGGGTAGAATAAAAATAATAATAACAAACTATTTGCAAGTGAGCTCAAGTTAATCTTAATCAACTTTACTTAAAAAACAGAATCGATTAAAACTAACTTGCAAATAGTTTTAATCGCTAAAATATCCGCTCGCAAATACCATGTATCAGAAATTATATAACTTAGATTCTTTCGTAATATACCAACATTTTGATACACTATTTTTGTTTCTATGACGGTCTCTAAGTTATCGTATGACTTTTTCAACGATTTGTTAGATCTCAGACGTTCTAATTCAACAAGCGCTGAATTTACAGCCTTTGAATTTTTAGAAACATTTGGTAATTTGAATTTACCAATTATAAATAGCCCACTTAATTTGGTGAAACGGCTGAGGGCAACATACAACATCGATAAAGTTCGCCTCGCTTGAGCAGTAAAATCTAGACATATTTTGTCATATGTTTGACCTTGACTTTTATTAATAGTTATTGCCTCTGCAGGTATAATAGGAAATTGATTTTTCAAAATTTTGTATTTATCATCTTGTGCCAGACTAGTTTGAATCGATATTCTTTCTATTGGTGTTAAAACATTATCTATATTATTCTTTGTCATATAATCACGATAACGAGCTCGTATGTTGATGCCAACTCTTGGTGTATGAAAATCTAACCAAAGTGTAGATGGTATGTTATCATCGTTACATTCGATATATTTAAAAATACCACAAGCACTATTTACTAGACCGTCTTCTACATCGATATTCTTAATTATCATATATTTAATGTTAACTTTTAATTGAATAACATCAGGCAATTCAATTGCAATATTGTTTGCTTTTTTACTTATTGATCGTAATATAATTTTTTTTTTACCTTCGGTTATGTCTTTAGAGAAAACAACTTGAGCAGTTGAAGTAAATAATTTACTTTTATATTGAGAAATTCTCTGAGCATTATAAGATGATACATTCTTATAAGTAGCGTACAAGCGTATGGCCGTTTCGGGAATATCGTTAATATTTTTAATTTCTCGACATTTAATTAAATTTATGTCATCAGTTTTCATAGTTCCAAGAGCTAGATTATTTAGAGCATTGATAAATGCTAGATCATTTTTTTGATGCATAATTTCTGTTAATTCATAAAAGACAAATTGATCCCATAAAGGATTGATATCAATGAGTGGCGCCATTTGATTTTGGTCTGAAACTTGATAAACAGGTTTATCTTTTACAGGAGGCAATTGATTTAAGTCCCCGACTGCAAGTACTGATATACCACCAAATGGCTCATTGACACCAGTTATTTGTCTTAATCTTGTATTTACATAACCTAGTACGGTAGAGCCTACCATTGAAATTTCATCTATAATGACGAGTTGTACCTGACATAATTGTTCTCGTATATTGTTGGCTAAATCACTTGATAGTTCTGGTATATTCACACCATATAAATTACATGGTAATGCAAATGCAGAGTGCAATGTTACACCATTAATCAGAAAAGCAGCTTTACCAGATAGAGCGCATAATAGTACAATTATTTTATCATTATTT
>NW_023276678.1:0-543 GCF_013357705.1 Chelonus insularis
TTGTTTTTTTATTTTTTTAATTTCTACAAAAACAATACGTATCTGTCAACAACACATTTTAACTTATGTTTTGATTTTTTTTTATAAAATTCTAAAACAATACGTATCTCTAAAATTAACATTAAAACTTGACCAATATATGCTATCATCCCCATGTATACCAAAGCTTCTGAACTACTCTATACACAAATATTTTTGTAAATCATATCTAGAGTAGCGGTAGATACTCGGCGCCGTGTCACCTGCACTTTTGCCCCCTACCCAACTATAGCCCTTCGTCCAACTAGCGCGCTCTCGCGGCTCACAATTACAGTGCCGAGTAACACGCTACTTTATACTGAAAAGTTCACGCGTGACGTCACAACGCAATCTTTAATTGTAAATATCTCGATAACTAAGTAATATTACGAGATCCGCACAAAACAGGCATCTAGGGATGCCTGTAAAAACTGGCGCCAAGTCCACATTCAAGTAAAATTAGTATAAATGGAAAAAAGGTAAGATCAAAAAAACATGTGAAATCAAGTAAAACGCCAAGTTAGC
>NW_023276679.1:0-7377 GCF_013357705.1 Chelonus insularis
AATATAGATAAGAGAAATATTGGTAATTATTTAGAATTGGGGCTCCAGTCAAAAATCGCTCCAAAAAATTTTTTATGCATTTGGGGTTGTTTCTGAGGGTACAAATAGTAAATTTAAGGCGGGGGAGACATATTATTTCCATTATTTCAGACATTTTTTCTAAACTGTATTTATTCTAAAATATATATTCTTGTTTTTGATTATTAATAGCATGACGAAAAGGATGGGAGGTGCGTTGGTTAAGAGAACATAAATATTTTTAATAATCACAAAATTATTTATGCCCTTTTAACACCCGCACCTTCCATCCTCTTCGTCACTTTATTATTCGAACTTAAGCTATACCTACACCTAAAAATCGTGTTTTTCTCGATGAAACCTCATGAAACATGTCTCCCCCACCTTTAATTATCTAATTCTACCTAACAAAATAGTTTCCAGGTGGTGAAAAATTTTTTGGAGCGATTTTTGACTGGAGCCCCAATTCTAAATAATTACCAAAAACCTAATTATACCATTAGATATCCATGCTAAAGTTGGAGTAACAAGGAAATTTTTCATTGAACAAAAAAAAAATAGGACATGCCCCGAGTGTTCTATGTCAGTAAGTGATGATATTATAATCTATTCTTGTTATACCATTAGATATTCAAGCTAAAGTTGAAGTATGCATAAAATAATGGATATCATTATAAAAACTGGTTTTGAAAGTGTAAAACACAATATTCGTTTTGAAACACAATTATCATTTAAGAAAGTCTTCAGAATAATTTACTAAATTTACAGCTATTTATTGGAATACTTGTAAAAAATAGAAAATTAATATTTTGGAGGGCCTGTACTCATTTTTTGATACGGCCCGGAGCGAAAGAACTACCTTAAAGAGGAAGAGGTTACATAATTCGACCGTATACATATTTTTTTTTTGTTTGTTCGCGGATAACTTTGTCGTTTATGAACCCATTTTGATAATTTTTTTTTATCGGAAAGGGAATATTCCCAAAGTGGTCCCATGATAAGGAAACCAGGATCTGATGATGGCATCGCAGAGAAATCAAAGGGAACTTTCGAAAATCGTAGGGGTGACTAGTGCGTTTGTTAGTTTACTGGTTTTAAGTCGTGTTAAAAATGATCTTATATCAGTATAAGTTATTGTAACTAGGTATCTTTCATACAAGTATTCTTGTTTTTTTAATGATTTCGAAGTTTTATCTAAAAAATGTCTAAAATAATTGATAAATTGAGAAATTCAGGTCATTTTCCATTTTTGCTAGTTTTTTGGTCCTGCAAAAAAATGGCTGGACCGATTTTGCTGAAAATCTAATCGATTTTAAGTTACATAATTACGCGTCGAATGCAATTGGTCCCACATCGATATCATTTCTTGTTCTCGAGATAATCGAGGCGAAAAATAATTCTGAACGTACATACGCACACACGCACATACGCACACACGAACATACACACACACACAGACGTCCACTGGAAAACGGTCGTATTCGACTCTGGGGACTTTAAAAAGTGGATATATGTCAAAATTAAGGATTCGCAAAATCGGACCCACTACTATAACTTCCCACTGGAAAGTTAGAAATAATAACCTTCAAGTTATGTCGTCTTAAAAGATGAAATAGACATTTACAAAATCATAGAAGAAGAGACTCGTGTAAGAATGATTTAAAAAAATCTCTAAAGATTTCTGGTATACATATTGATCCAAGACTTCAATAAAACTTTCCGTCCCAAAGCTTCAGGCTCCATGTAAATCATTCCACAACGAGACACAGTAGCAGGCGATGCTGATTCTAGGTCCATTGATTCATATAGGATTATATCTGTCATCTTTAGACTAGTTCCATGTAATGTGTGACAATCTAACTTACCCTCTGCTTATTTTCAGCATTTATAATAGCAATGTTTGATAGTTGGTTTCGAGTGGTGAATGGAAAAGGTGTCATGAATGTCCGCCTTCCCCTGCGCTGAGCCACAGGGCCATTGTACATGGTCTGTTTGCACAATAAGGCGGTCGTCTTAGTCTTAGGCCTGCAGATTCCCTAGGTCCCAAGTTGCTTTGGTTCCCTTCTGCAGCCCCGGAACAGTCCCTGTCATTTCCATATTGGTGGTACGATATGAACATTATTCTTTCGCTTCAGAGAGTCTGCTCTTACAATGGGGTGTCGCCTGGTTCCCCCAAGGGTATCGTAGCGCAACAGCACTTTCTGTACTATTCATGTCATCAGCACGATAGCTTACGCCTTTGATTGCCCTTTGAGAGGCCTCCCACTCATTCGTGGTCAGAGGAAATTGACTATATTATAAATGAGTCTTGTCTCGGCTGGGAATCGAATCCGCTACCCATAGTGCGCCAGGCTGGCACGTTAACCACATAGGCCACAATGTTGTTTCGAGTGGTTCACTAATGACTAAGCGTACATTTTGCGAAATAATCAGCATTGGCAAAGTGGTGACATTTGCCGCTGACCACAATCAATTAAATAATAATTAGACATGAATGTAATAAAAATACATTCAAAATTAAAATGACTAAATATTACTAATCTAACCATCTAAGTAATATAAATAAATATGAAATTTTTTTTTCCTTTCACTGACCCGCCTCCCCTGCACGTAGCCACGGGGCCATTGTACTGGGTCCAACCTTTATAGTAAAGGCGGTCTTTAGTATTTATGGGTTGGTTACAGCCCGCCTCCTCGTAACAAAACTGCAGAAAGCCTGTCCGTCTCCGACCGTCACAAGAATGGGTGCGTCGGTTCCAAGTTTCCATACAGGCGCTACCTGGTTCCTTAGCCCGAACATCCCTTATCATGTGGAGAGGCGTCTCCTGCTTCCTCACCACACACCGGCACGCGGATTCCTCTCTGCGTCCCAGCATCGTTCATTATGACGTCGAGTTAGCCAGTGCCTTGTGATGGTGCCCCACGGCCACTATTAGCCTTTTTTATGCAGTTTCAATCAGGTCCCTACTCACTTGAGTGTGGGTTCCTGATGACGCTCTGGGTGCCTCATTCCCGAGGTCTTCGCCCAGTAGCTGGTGAATCTTTGTGAATCCACTTGTCCCCCCAGCGCCTTCACAAGTTCCCCGGGGAGCGTTAATCTCCACTGGGCCCCTGTCACCTCCACGATAGCGCCCAATACGGGCCAGCTATCTGCTTCGGTGTTACCTGCTTATACCGCAGTGACTTGGTACCTTTAGCAGCTTAGTTTATTGCGGCATGCCGTTACTTTAATACCCTTCTGCAGTGGTCCACAAGTTTGAAACAGGGAGCCACTTGCGAAAAGAGTCGTTTAAGGCAGCTAGCTGTCACTGCAAATATAGATCTGTTACCCAGTGCATCCCTTCTGGTGATATGCATAGCGCATAACAGGATTGCGTACACCTCTGCCTGGAACACCGGGAAGCGTCCTGGCCCAGGGTGTAGATTCTTCCACTCGTGGTACCTCGCCACCCAGATTCCAGCTTCCGCCCTCTTCCCCCCTTGAACTTCGCCCCATCCACGTACCAGACAGTGCCCTTAGAGTAAGCGATTCCTTGCCTTCCTCAACCAGATCCAGTCTGTCCATGAAGATGACTTGTATACGGATGAGAATTCTAGCTTCTTGGGGCAGCGGGTCGACTTTGTGCACTGAGTCAAGTGGGGTACTCAGGGGAAAGGATAGCAAGAAGGGAAAGGCTAGAAAGATATTAAAATCAGAGAGGGGAGTAGGCTAGAAGGGGAGGGGATGTGGGGGAGGTGAGGGGGTGGAGGAGGCGTGGGCGGGGGGCGTGGGGGGAGGAGGGGGGGGGGGGGTTGGTTGGAGGGGTGGGGCGGGGAAGGGGGGTGGGGGTGAGTGAGCGAGTGGCGGGGAGGGTGGTTGGAGGGCGATACGGGGGGGTGGGGGGGGGGGGGGGGGGGGGGGGGGGGGGGGGGGGGTCGGCGGGAGTGGAGGAGGGGGTGCAGTGGGGGGGCGGTGGTGGTGGTGGAGTATGTGGGGGGGGGGGCGGGGAGGGGGGGGGGGGGGTGCGGGTGGATGTGGGGGAAGGGGAGCTGAGGGGGGTGGTGTGTTGGTGTTGGTGTTGTGTATGCTCGGGGGTAGTTTTTGTTGGTGTGTCAGTTTTTTTTTTTTTTTTGTTTTTTTTTGTTTTTTTTTCCTTTTTTTTTTTTTTTTTTTTTTTTTTTTTTTTTTTTTTTTTTTTCTTTTTTTTTTTTTCGTTTTCTTTTTTTTTTTTTTTTTTTTCTTTTTTTTTCTTTTTGTTCTTTTGTTTTTTTTTTTTTTTTTTTTTTTTTTTTTTCTTTTTTTTTTTTTTTTTTTTTTTTTTTTTTTTTTTTTTTTTTTTTTTTTCAAAGCGGCTGGCCCCCCGCCCTCCTCGCTAACCACCCTCCCACCATAGTTCCGGCGGAGAGGGATGCTCGTAGGCAATAGCTAGGGTTTGTGGGTCGTCCTCAGGGCTCCCGTTATATCCAGCAGTGCGCTCTCTTAGACTTGGTTAATTGCCTCCCGCAAGAGTCCCTCCTGACGGAGGTTCACTCATAATACTATAGAGGCGTAGGTTATTTTGGGAATGACCACAGCTGGGTACAGCCATTTTATTTGTTTTCGGCTCAGCCACCATGGACGCTAAACATCTTCTGCAGGGTCCAGAAGGGTAGCCGTGGCCTTCTGACCTCTTGTTCCACAGTTCCCACCGTAGTAGAGCTTCCTTTCTATAGATTACTCCAAAGTAGCAAACTGTTTTACGGGCCATATCAGCTGTTTGCCCCAACAGATGGAGATGCAGGGCCTGAAATCCCGTTTTTCCTCTTTGTTAAACAGGACCAGTTAGTTTGGCTGGGGTTAACCGAGCCCCCGAACCTGTTCACCATCCCAACGATGTTGAGGGCCGTCTGCATTCCTGAGGACAGACTCCCAAATCTCGCTGTGGGACCGTGATGGTCACGTCTATCAGCGTTAACTTGAACGCTGAAAGCCCGCCTTTTTCAGGTTTCTAAGAAGTTCGTCACACCAGGGCCACCAGCAAGGGGGATAGGACATCCTGTGGGCAGCCCGGCACTGCAGTCGGAACTTCCGTATTACCTTTAAATGGCGATGGTCATTCATTGGTGAGTAAGTTTCATGATTCAACGTGCAAGCGTAACGTCTGCTCAGAAGTTATAACTGCCTCCAGGTCATGGAGGCCGTTCTCAGACTTGCCACTTTGGTAGGCGTGTTGCGCGAGCACAATGGCCTGGTGCACAGTGCGCTCTCCTTAAGGTAACAAGTCCCCACAAGGCGCTCCAGCGTTTAGGCCGAACGAGGTTAGATTCATGGGCCTGAGGCTTTGCTGGTCGTAGTGGGTCCTTCCCATTTTTAGGTATGAATACCACCCTGGCCGTCCCCAAGCCTTCGGTATGTAACCGGCAAGGCAACGATCCGTAAATATGTACAGTTCTGCGTTACAGTCGCCTCCCGCCCATTTGCCAGCAGACCCGGATTAGACTACGTCTGTGCCTGGACTCTTTGTAGCGACCAAAGGAACGACTGCCCATTTTACCCGATCGTAGGTCACTTAAGTAGCCTGGGGGTTTCACCAGTCAGCCCTGTACGACCCACTGGTCTACGGCCTCGCTTGTTTATTTCTTGCACCGGGTCGATCCCGGAAAATGCTTTCAATGAGGAGCTCCAGTATGCCCTGATGCTCGTTCTACCATTTCTACTTCGGATATTCTAGCCTCGGAAGCGCCACGTTCCTGCCGGCGTAAGAAGCTTGCGGCTTCTGGTACCCTCGGTTAGGGCCTCTAGTCTATTACAGAAGCTTCTCCATGGGCATTCCCTCTTTACTGACTTGATCATTAACCTGGATTTCTTCCATGACGTTTTTGAATTCAATCCATATCTGATCTGTCTTGAGCCTTTTTGTCCTGGTGACATCTCCTGGTTTCCCTGCAAGCCTTTCAAGCTCCCTTTCCCCCATGAGACTCTCCTTGCACTCTTGCATCACCCTGGCTGGGCATGGAGCAACTATAGGACCTTGCAATAGCGTCTTGCGGCCAGACCATGCCTCATCGAGGCTAGCCGGAGACCCAAACGCTCTCCGTTCCGGGTTCCCCCATGAGTCTTTCTCTAGTTCATGCTTCTAACATTCCCCAGTCAGCACTTCTTGAGCTCCCTACGAAGTTTGCGGTTCCACGACCTCCTGCCCGCGAGGTGGTAACAAACTGTAGGTTTATGCCCCCTGTTTCGGACTTCCAGGCCTGCCGAGTGAGGTATTCTAGGCAAAGCTGATATCTCTAGTTAGTTGTCACTGCTTGCCCCCAGCAGGTGTGATGAGCGTTGGGATCAACATTCCTAGTGTAAACTAATAGTTCGCCCTTCAGCAGTACTCCACGAATCGTCACTGTACCTCCTCAGTGGGTGGTGGATTCAGGCCGATCATCAATGGAAGGTATGCCGAAGCCGATGACGACTTTACCGGCTGCTTCCCAGCTCTATTTTCACCTGTTCCTGCCGCCAGATCCCTTTTGCAGTATTGGCGAGCCCCTTCCTGCCATAAGGTTCTTGGATCAGGGAAACATCGATTGTGCATTACGATAGGGTCCCGACACTGTAGTTTAGTTAATTGTGAAAATCTTTAACGCCCTCGATATCCCCGGATTTTGGCCGCCGTTTGATTTCGGGTTGGAAATGGGATTGGTGATGCGGGCGTAGGAGAAGTTATTCCTGCATAACGGCCAGCCATGTCGCCGTCCTTCTTGCGCCCTCTCCCGTAGAAGGTGTACTCGTAGGTTCTGCTCCCGGGCCTTACCATATCGGTCCGCATTATTGAGACAGACCTCCTCACCTTTGCACACTCTGGTTTTTCGTGTGTCTCCCCCGCTGCCCCAGGGAGTTGGCGTAGCCCCGTACACTGGTCTGAGTTTGCCTTCTCCACAGGCCGACTTTCAAGCCCCTGTTATTGCTTCCTCATCAGAGGTGGGGGTGTTGGTAGTCGGCCCTCCTGGTGTTCCCTTCTTCTTCGAGGCAGAGCGATACGTTTCTGCCTCACGCCTCCTCTTTCCTCTTGAAGGGGGTACTACCTTGCAGAGCCCTGCCACCGGTAATTGTCTCTTTCCGGTCTCCCCCTTGTGGACTTGTTCGAGGAGCCTTTGGCGCCTCGTAAAATCGGAGCTTGCCTAGGCCGCAGTCAAAACTTCCATTCCTAACCTTTTCAAGAGCTTTAATGCCTCGTCGTCCCACACCAATGACTTACTATTCAGTTTGGGTCGCCTTCGTGCTCCAACCGCCAAAGGTTGGATTTTGCCGTCCGGGTTTTGCCTTCGCGCCTTTTTAAGATCACCGCCGGATCCCCGGTGACCCGGGAAACGGGTCGCAGTGACCGGAGAGTCTTGGAACTTTCTCCC